>NC_133398.1:125733553-126033553 GCF_047511655.1 Castor canadensis
TTACTGGTCTACTCAGGTTTTCTATGGCTGCATGATTCAGTTTTAGTAGGATATCTGCATCTAGAAATCCATTCATTTCTTGTAGATTTTCTACTTTGTGGGCATATAGTTGTTTATAGTGTCCCCCTAGTGGCCATTTTATCTGGGGACATAGGTTGTAACATCAACTGATTGCATTTGGGTCTTCTATTTTCTCCAGTAGCTTAACTGAAGTCTTATCTGTCAGGTTTGATCATCTTTTTCAAAGCCAACCCCCATTTCATTGATCACTTGCATTTTATTCAGTAACTATGTTATTTATTTCTCCCCTGATTTAGCTTTACTTGTACTAATTTGTGGTTTTACTTGTTTTTGAATTTCTAGTTCTTTAGGTTGCATCATTTGCTTGTTTATTTGAAACCTCCCTTTATATTTAAGTCATTACTGAAGTAAACTTCCTTCTTAGCTCTGAATTTGCTGTTTCTCACAGGCGTTAGTTTGTGTGTCCATTGTCATTTGTATCAAGAACTTTCTAAATATCCCTTTTTATTTCTTCATTGATACATTGACAATTAAAGAACATGTTCTTTTGTTTCCAAATATTTGTACAATTTTTGTTGTTCCTCTTGTTTTGCTCTAGTTTTATTCCATTGTGTTCAGAAGAGGAATGTGCTATGGTTTCTGGATGAACTGTCCACTGATGAAACTGAAGTCAACAACTATTATTGTAATGCAACCTATCTACTTATCTTTGCTTTATATAACTGAATGCTATAATTTTGGCGGCATATGCATTTATAATTATTATTTCTTTTTTGTTTAGCTAATCCCTTTACCTCTACCTAGTTTCCTTATTTTATTTTATCTGGTCTATCTACCTATTGGTAGCTACTGTCATTTGCTTTTCCTTTCCATTTATGTGGCTTATCACTTCCTAATGCAAATTAGCTGTGGTGAGATCTTACCTATTAGCGATTACCTTAAATATAAATGGATTGAATTCTCCAGTTTTTTAATTTCTTTTATTCATATGTGCATACAATGTTTGGGTCATTTCTTCCCCCGTCCCCCGCCCCCTCCCTTACCTACTCAACCCCCTCCCTCTCCCCCCACCCCCTCGCTACCAGGCAGAAACTATTTTGCCCTTATCTCTAATTTTGTTGTAGAGAGAGTATAAGCAATAATAGGAAGGAACAAGGGTTTTTGCTGGTTGAGGTAAGGATAGCTATACAGGGCATTGACTCACATTGATTTCCTGTGCGTGGGTGTTACCTTCTAGGTTAATTCTTTTTGATCTAACCTTTTCTCTAGTTCCTGGTCCCTTTCACCTATTGGCCTCAGTTGCTTTTAAGGTATCTGCTTTAGTTTCTCTGTGTTAAGGGCAACAAATGCTAGCTAATTTTTTAGGTGTCTTACCTATCCTCACCCCTCCCTTGTGTGCTCTCGCTTTTATCTTGTGATCAAAGTCCAATCCCCTTGTTGTGTTTGCCCTTGATCTAATGTCCACATATGAGGGAGAACATATGATTTTTGGTCTTTTGGGCCAGGCTAACCTCACTCAGGATGATGTTCTCCAATTCCATCCATTTACCAGCGAATGATAACATTTCGTTCTTCTTTATGGCTGCATAAAATTCCATTGTGTATAGATACCTTCAAAGTTGGAGAAAATATGTGCACACCATACATCTGATAAATGTTTAACATTTAGAATATTCCAAAACTCAATAGGAAAGAAATAGATAGCTTGATTAAAATTTGTCAATAGCTCTAAATAGACATTCTCCAAAGAAGATATACAAGTGACCATTACATATTTGAAAAAACACACATCATTGATCATCAAGGAAATGCAAGTCAAAACCGCAATAAGAATTTTACCTCGCTTTAGCAAGAATGGCTGTTATCAAAAACACTAAAGATAACAAGGGCTGGGAAGAAAGTGGATTAAAGAGAACACTCGCACATTGTTTCTGGGAATGTATGCTACTAAATCCATTATGGAAACTAGATGATGGTTCCTTGAAACATTAAAAATAGGACTATGATACAATACACCCAGAAATTCCACTACTTGGTGTATCTCCAAAAGAAATGATAATCAGATGAGATTGGATGCATTCAGTGTGGTATGGCCATGGATAAGAAATGATATCAGTATGTCAAAGAGACATCTGTATGCCTATGTTCATTGCAGAACTATTGACAATAACCATGCTATTGACACAACTCAGGTGTCTATCAACTCATGAATGGAGAAAGAACAATGAAATCCAGAGGATTGTTTTTAGTGATAATTTCATAATACTTTGAAAACTGGAAAATCTAGAAGAAATTGATACATTTTTATGGCATATGACCTATCAAAACCAGTTAAAAAGATCTATAACAAGGAATGAAATTGAAGCAGTGATCAAGAGTCTCCCAACAAAAAAGAACTCAGGACTGGGTGGATTCACTGATAATTGCTACCAGATCTTTAAAGAAGAACTAACACCAATGCTCCTCAAACTATTCCATGAAATAGAAAGGGAAGGAATTCTACCAAACTCCTTCTATGAAGCCAATATTACCCTGATACTCAAACTGGATAAACACACAACAAGAGATGGTGAACAAGGTGCAGGAGTCTTTTAGAACACCAATGGACAAGAACAGAAAAGAATCACTCTGTTCTATTACAGTTAAAACATTAAATGTACAGAAGAAGGAAAGAATATTGTAAGCTGCAAGAGAGAAGTGAGAAGGAAAATACAAAGGCAAACCCATCAGAATAACAGCAGATTCCACAACAGAAACTCTAAGAGCAAGTAGGGCATGGAATGATGCCTTTCAAGCTCTGAAAGAAAATAACTGCCAACCTAGTTTATTATAACCAGCAAACATATCCTTCATGACTGAAGGAGAAAAAAAAAACCTTCTGTGATAAACACTAAAGGAATTCATGACCACTAACCAGCTTAAAGGAATCCTAGACACAGAAGGCGATGAAAAACATAACAGCAAAAATATGGGGAAAAACATATCTCACTAGATGAGTAGATAAGCAAATGAGGATTAAGAAAGCATCAAATATTTTAAAATATAACAAGTGGCAGGAATTACTGCACACCTTCAATAATAATTCTGAATGTTAATGGTTTCAATTCTCCAAGGAAAAGGCACAGATTGACAAATTGGATTATGAAAAAGACCCAATTATTTTTACCTACAAGAAATGCATTTCACTGGCAAAGATAAACATAGGCTTGAAGTGAAAAGATAGAAAAAGATTTTTCCAAGCAAATAGAAACCCAAAGCAAATAGGAGTAGTGATATTTCATATCTGACAAATCAGACTTCAAGCCAAAATTAGAGGAGACAAAGAAGGTAACTTCATTTAAATAAAGAGAACAATCCATAAAGAGAACACACTGGCAAACATAAATGCACTGAACATAGGCATACCAACATCATAAAAACAAACACTACTTGACCTAACAGCTTGATAGACCCCAACACAAAAATAGTGGGTGACTTCAGTACTGCACACTCCATCCATAGATTGGTCATTACAATAAAAAACCAACAAAGAAATTTCAGAATTAACACTATAAGCCATATGGACTTAACAGACATCTACAGAATATTCCACCCAACAGCCAAAGAATACACATTTTGCTTAGCAGTCCATAGAACTTACTCCAAAACAGATCATATTTTGAGACAGAAAGCAAGTCTTAACAATAAAAACATTGAAATAGCTTCCTGTATTTTGTCAAGCCACAATGGAATAAGACTAGAAATAAAAAACAAGAGAAACCACAGAAAATATTCAAACATATAGAGACTTAATGACACACTTTTGAGTGATTTGTGGATCATAGTAGAAACAAGGGGGAAAAAAACTTCCTGGAATCAAATGAAATTGAAAACACAATTTTCTAGAAACTTTGGGACATAGAAAAGGCAGCGTTTGCTAGTAGGAAAGTTTATAGCTATGAGTTCCTATATTTAAAAAAAAATCAATGATATTGTAAATTAACAACCTAATGATGCACTTCAAACTTTTAGAAAAGCAAGAAGTCAAATCCCAAACCTACAAATGGATAGAAATAATAAAGGTCAGGGCAGAAATTAATGAACCTGAAATAGAGACTAAAAGAACAAAACTAAAAGAACAGTCAATGAAACAAAGACTTGAGTCTTGGAAAAGATAAACGAGAATTAAAAACCCTTAGCCAAGCTAACTAAAAAAAGAGAGAAAACCCAAATTCATATAGTTAGAGATAAAAGGGAAGATTACACCAAATATCAATGAAATTCAGGGGATGATTAAGTAATACTTCAAAAACATATTCCAACACACTGGAAATCCAGAAGAAATGGATAAATTTGCAGACCCATATGACTAGTCAAAATTGAACCAAGAGCGTATAAAACACCCAAACAGAGCTATAGAGAGCAATCAAATTGAAGCAGCAGTAAAGAGTCTCCCAACAAAGAAAAGCCCAGGACCAGATGTAGGCATTGCTGAATTCTATCAGACTTTTAAAGAGGAACTAACATCAGTGCTCCCCAGACTAATCCATAAAATAGAAAAGGAAGTATCACCACAAATTCATTCTATGAAGGTACTATTACCCTAATCCCAAACTGGGAAAACATACAACAAAAATAAAGGAAAACTGTAGACCAATCTTCTTGAGGAACAGCTATAAACATTCTCAACAAAATACTTGCAAACTGAATGCAACACCACACTGAAAGGCTCATACACCATGATCAAGCTGGTTATATTGCACAGATGCGCGCGACGGAGCGCACGACCTTGCGCGGGACGCAGCGCCACCCTCGCCGGTTCAGCGGCACACTCGGGACCTCCGGCGACTCCGCGCGCGCACGATGCCCCTGGGCCACCAGCCACAGCGGAAGCGGCAGCCAGTCGCGGGGACCGCCACCGCCGTCGGGTTCCTCCGGGAGGAACCCTCAGCACCCCGCAACCCGCACCGGCGCTGTCCAGACCCAGGCCACGAAGCAGATTCTCGGGGTGATCATAAGAAACTTCGGAACCTGGAGATTTTTGATGTCTAAAGATGTCAGTTCTCTCCCTCGTTACCCTTCCAACCTGCGGAAACACGAATTCACGCTGACCATTCCCACCTTGATCACGTAATGGAATCTTTGTTAACACAATCTTCCCATCCCAGGATGTCTTTGGACACACTTGAACTTCATCATCAAGGTGCTCACAGGGAGGAGTAGCCTGAAAGGGTCTCTGTGACACCTCCAACCACTGGGTCCCAGCAAACCAAGAGTATAGGACTTGTCAGTCCCCTCCCAGTACCCACATGGAAAGGTACATTTAAGGTGAAGACAAGTCTGGTGGGGGCGGCAGATGCTCTGCCATTCACGGACAAGCTCAGAAAGCAGGAGCCAGTAAATCCTTCTCGCTCACACTCCTCTCTCTCTTCACTTCACTGCTCAGCTGATGCTCATCCCTCAGCCTCCCTCCTCTGACTATGAGGTTTAATAAACATTCGTCAGATGTGTCACCCAAAGTTTACTCCTGGTTCATTGCTAGCGCAAAAGGAACACCTCTCCAGCTCCAAAACCCTGACCAGATAATAGGCATTTTCAGCATAGTGAGGACATAGTGGCTGCTCCTCAGCACTAAGGAGTCCAGGGCCACAAATGACTTCCCTTTGGGAAAAAGGATGCCCAAACCAGGGTCTCAGGTCATAGGAGTTCCCTATGACTGGCTGCTTAATCCCTTTCTTTCTTCTCCTTTTGGGTCACAGGAAACCAAGTAAATGTACCACAGTAGGCAACATCTCTTCTATGCCTGCTGACGCACTATAATCAGCCACTGTACAGGGAAGCATTAGTCCTTGGGGATCGCAAAAATTCGTTCTTCTTTTTTTTCCTCCCTCAAGTGTTGGCATTGGATCTACTTAAAGTTTGGTTTCTAGACTGGGATATTACTCTCATTGGCTGTATAAGCTTGGACCTCACACAGCTAACATTTAACACCCTTAGGATCATTTTTCCCCTATCCCCCCTGTAACCGAAAAGGATGATTTATTACTGAAATACAGCCTGGCCTACATTTCTGACTGCTCTCTGATTTAATGCAATCATGTTCTACGTTCTTTCAGCTTCCCATTAGTCTGCATTCATAAGTGCTGATTTCATGCAATTGTCTTATGTGTCATTTTGTCTGTTAGTCTGACTGTCAGCTTTTGTCTATAATGACTGATGTAATAAAGGGTAAAACTCTGATGGCTACTCTACCATTCTTATTACAGATTGATCTATGGTTGCATCTTCTGAATTGAAAAAACATGACAAATGCCCCCTGTGGCACTCCCTGGGTAACTCCAAGTGGTTAGAGTCTTAATGTGTGTATTGAGGGTGACTAAACCCATAACACAGGTCTCAAAAGGCATCCCATCAAAAGAACATACCCAATATTGGGCTCATAAGAACCTTAGCTGTTCTTCTAGAAGGTGCACCTAAGGTGTAGTCATCTCACACTGTGAGCTAACCCACCCACCTTGGTGTTGGGTTTTCTGACACAGAAAAGTGATATGTGGCTCATTAGCGGCTTTCTTAGAAGGAGTTTTCATTAAGCAGCACTCCCTAATGACCTCCAAGAGTTTCCTAGTGCACCCTCTTGCTCAGCCACCAAGATGAGCCATAACAAAACGAGCCCTGAAACAACTTGACTGGACAACTCATGGCCACTTCTTTTTTTAATTGAAAATATTTTAGTTCATTCTTATTGAGTTACTTCTTTATTCTGTTCCTATTCAGGAACTGGGAAAAGCAATGAGGAGAGTCATTTTCTTGCATGTTTCTTCTCAGGGTGGAGGGGAAGAACAGGGCTACCACTTCTCTACTAAATGCTCAAGGTCCTCTTATGTGCACCTCAGTTGACATTCTTGTTTTGGGTGTCCATGTATTTTTATTGTATATGCGAGCATCTCTCTGACTACAAATAGAGACTTTTACCTCTAAGACTAACTCTGTTTTTGTTTTTCCTCCTCTTCCACTCCCTCTTCTAAGAAACTTTCTAACAAACTTATTCAAGGCAATTTTCACAATCCAGTTCTAGTTGACACGCACACAATCAAGTGTTAACTATCAAAGAAATTTGGGACTAAGAAGTATAAAAGAACCTTTACAACACAAACAGCAACGAGGGTTAAGAATTACCACAAATTTTGATTTTTTCATATAAACAGGAGATCTTAATTAGTTTCATGTGTCATGAATATCATTTGGATTTAGCACTCCAGTTGAAATTGAAAATTATGTTTTCCTACACTATTCAGTTTTATTGGTAAAATTTACACTTATGCTCCTTTGGACATTATATTATGTGGTGTGCTTACATAATAATATTTCTCATAAAGAGTTCTATTCAAATTGTCTTATAAATTAGTAAGCTCTTAGGTCAAATTTGCCTAAATCCCTTTTAGCTCTTAGGATGTAAATAACTCTTCAACAAATAGGTTAATTTAAATTTATAATAAAATAAAATATAGGATTAATTGCACCTGTTTTTCCTCTGTTTATATTTACAACAGATACCTTTTAAGATGCAATGCCCATCATTTGCTGTGTTTCAAATACAGCTTCCTGTGTCTTCATTAAGATATAGCTATTTTCTTCTATTAAGGCCAAAAATTACCTAAATTCAAAAACTTTGCAAGAAAGGGTTATTTCAAATTATTTATTTTTAAAAAGGCAAAAAAAATCCAGCAAATAAGAAAAATATAAAAATTTATAGCAATGAAAACATTATTTTAGCAAAAATGCTAAAAATGATTTAAAATAAAGAAGGATTCTTTCCAATAAAAATATACAGATAAGGACAAATGCAACAGGTTAAAATATGTCACAGGTAGATTTATAAATGATGAGACATAAAAATAACTGGTGTATCTATGATTCAGTTGACTATAATTAAAGATTATTTTAGTGGATATATTAGAACATTTCCATGAAGGTAAAAATATGAAAATATACTAATGGAGACTTCTGGAATGCCATTAAAAGACCAAACTATTAATTATAGAAGAAGGACAGTAGGTGCAAAAATAAAAGCATAGAAAACATATTCAATAAAGTAATAGCTTTACAGAAAGATTATCACCCTGCTACTGGAGACTTTTATCCAGGGTATATTATAATTAAAACATTATGTATACAGGATAAGGAAGGAATATTGAAATGTACAAGAGAAAATTGCCAAGTAATCTATAAAGGCAAACCCATCATAATAACAGCAGATTCTCAACAGAAACTTTAAAAGTAAGGAGGACAAGGAACGATGTATTTCAAATCCTGAAAGAAAATAACTGCCAACCTAGATAACTGAACCCAGCAAAGTTATACTTCTTAATTGAAGGAACATTAAAACTTTCCATGATAAACTAAAGCTAAAGAAATTCATGATCACTAAACTAGCACTTCAGAAGATACTGAAAGTAATCTTATACACAGAAGAGGAAGTTGCACATCACCAGGAAAATAGAGGAAAGAAGAAATCTCACTAGATGAGAAGATAACAAATGAGGAATAGGAAAGAAACACTACAAAAACAACAAAATGCCATGAATTACTGTATACTTTTCAATAATTATTGCAAAAAAGGCAAAGAACATTACTTCACACTGATAAAAGGAACAATCCATCACGTGGACATAGCACTTATAAAAATACATGCCACCAAACATTGGTGTTCTTAATTTTAGAAAACAAACACTTCTGGACATAAAAGCCTTGATAAACCCCCAACACAATAATGGTGACTTTAATACCTAACTATCCCCAACAGACAGGTCATCCAGACAAAACAACATCAACTAGGAAACTTCAGAATTAAATGACACTGTACATTAATGGACTTAACAGACATCTATGGAATATTCCACCTAACAGCAACAGAATACATATTCTTCTCAACAGTCAGTGGAAAGTTCTCCCAAATAGATTATATTTTAGGACATAAAGCAAGTTATAAAAATGTAAGAAAATAGAAATAACCTCCTGCATTTTAACAGATCACAATAGAATGAAACTAGAAATGAATAAGGGAAACTACAAAAATATTCAAAAACATGGGGAATGAACAATTCACTTTTGAATGATCAGCAAGTCAATGAAGAAGTAGGAGGAGAAATTTTAAGAATTCCTAGAATCAAATAACAAGAAACACAACTTGCCAGAACATTTGGGACACAGGAAAGGTGGTATTAAGAGAAAAATTTATAGCTATGAATGCCTACATTAAGAAATCAGAGAGATCGCACATAAATAACCTCATGATGCACCTCAAGCACTTAGAAAAACAAGAATAAGAAAACCCAAAAGCATTAGAGGGAAAGAGATAATAAAGATTAAGGAACATGTTATAAAAATGGAGATTAAAAGAACACCACAAATAACTTTTCTTTGAAAAGATAAGTAATATTGATAAACTGCTAGACAAACTAACCAAAAGAAAGAGGGAGAGGACCCCCATAAACAAAATTAGAAATGAGAAAGGGGATGTCACCACAAATACCAGTGAAATTCAGAGAATCATTAGGGAATACTTTAATTTTTTATATACTAATAAATTGGAAAATCTAGAAGAAATGGATACATCTGGCCTGCCAAAATTAAACAACAGGATATAATTCATATAAACAGAAATATAGTGAGATGAGCAATGAGGTTAAAGCAGTAATAAAGAGTTTCCTATCAAGTTGGATTGAATACTGAATTCCACCAGACTTTCAAAGGAGAGCTATAAAGTAGAAAACTCATTCAATGAAGCCAGTATTACTTGATACCACAACCAGATAAGGACATGATATAAAAGAAAATTATAGACCAATAATTTCCTTGATGAACATAGATGAAAGTATTCTCATAAAATACTTGCTAACTGAATCCAACAACACACCATGATCAAGTTGGTTTCATTCCAATGATGCAAGAGTGGTTCAACACACACAAATCAATAATCAAAACACAGCAAATAAGAGAATAAAGGGCAAAAATCACAGGATCATCTCAAGAGATGTAGAAAATGCCTTTGACAAAACTCAACGTCCCTTTATGATAAAAGCGCTGGAGAAACTAGGAATAGAAGGAACAAACCTGAACATAATACAGACTATGTATGATAAACATATAGAAACATCATACTAAATAAGGAAAAACTGAAACCATTTCCTGTAAGATCAGGTACAAGAAAAAAGGGTGCCTGCTCCCATTCTATTCAACAAAGTGCTTGAATTCTTAGCCACAGCAATAAGGAAGAAAAAGGAAAAAAACAGGTATGAATAGTAAAGGATGAAGACAAATAATTCTTATTTACAGATGATATGATCCTATACTGAGAAGACCCTAAAGACTCTCTCTAAAAACTCTTAGACCTGATAATCATTTTTGGTAAAAGAGAAGAGCACAAAATCAACATATAAAAGTCAGTAGCTTTTCAATATACCAATGACAAACTGGCTGAGAAAGAAATCAGAAAAATTCCATTCACAATAGCCTCAAAAAAATTGAATAACTAGGAATAAACCCAGCTATTGAGGTGAAAGAGTTCTACAAAGTGGAGAAGTCATAAAACTTTAAGAAGAGAAATTGAAAAGGATCCTACAATATGGCAACATCTCCCATGTCATGGACTGGTAGAATGAACACTATGAAAATGACTGTACTACTAAAAGCAATCTATAGTCAGTTAAATCTCCAAAAAATTCAAATCAATCAGTTCAAACACTCAACTGTCAAACACAAAGAGAATTATAAGAGAAAAAGAAGCAAAGAATACATGACAGAGAAGGATCAGCAGTATCATTTCCTGTGCTGAACGAAAAAGAACCTGCCAACCAAGGGCACTGTACCCCTCACAGCGTCCTTCACAATTTCAGAGAGATACTTTCCCAGACACAAAACTTGAGGCAAAGCATCACCAGCAGGAAGGAAGGAAGGAAGGAAGGAAGGAAGGAAGGAAGGAAGGAAGGAAGGAAGGAAGGAAGGGAGGGAGGGAGGGAAGGAAGAAAGAAAGGAAAGAAAGAAAGAAAGAAAGAAAGAAAGAAAGAAAGAAAGAAAGAAAGAAAGAAAGAAAGAAAGAAAGAAAGAAGAAAGAAAGAAAGAAAGAAAGAAAGAAAGAAAGAAAGAAAGAAAGAAAGAAAGAAAGAGAAGGAAGAAAGAAAGAGAAAGAAGAAAGAAAGAGAAAGAAGGGAGGAAGGAAGAAAGAAAGAAAAGAAAGGAAGGAAGAAAGAGAAAGAAGGGAGGAAGGAAGAAAGAAAGAAAAGAAAGGAAGGGAGAAAGAAAGAAAGGAAAGGAAAGAAGGAAGAAAAGGAAGAAAGAAAAGGAAGGAAGAAAGAAAGAGAAGGAAGGAAGAAGAAGGAAAGAAAGAAAAGGAGAAGGAAGGAAGGAAGGAAGGGAGGAAGGAAGGAAGGAAGGAAGGGAGGGAGGAAGAGAGGAAGGGAGGAAGGAAGGAAGGAAAGAAAAATATGACAGTCCATATCCTTAATGAGCAAAGATTCAAGCATCCTCAACAAAATACAAGCAGTCTAATTCAACAGCACGCTGACGGTAATCACCGCCATCAAGAGGGAGTCATTCAACAGCATGCAAGAATGGAACAGTCAGTAACTGTGATTGGGCACCTTGACAACACTGAGGACCTTACTGCATGGGTCACCTCTGTGTGAAGTTGAAACCAGAGTTTTGAGCCCAAGGCTCAAACTCCTGAGATCCCATATGCCAGGTCCAGGACCCGCCCCTGAACCCCAAATCAAGAGGCCTGGTGAAGGCAGAGAAAGGAGGTTTATGACACAGCTCGGGACATGCGTGGGAAGAGGCAGAAGAAGCACTCAGCCCGTCTTCAGCCATCTTTGGGGTACACTATGAGCTACAGGTTTAAGTAGACAAAGAACTGGGGCGGGGGACAAAGGACAGTCCCAGTCACAGGTGTGTTCTGGTTGGTCATCTTCTCAGTCCTTGGTCTGGGAGAGGTCCCAGGAGTTGCTATCGAGTCATTGTCACCTGGCAGGTGGTCTATACTATTGGGGGTGGTTTCCATCCCCTGTCCTGAAGAGGTTATCAGTTCTGTCTTTCCTGGAATATGAGGTAATTACAATATGACTGCAGAGAGAATGGCTTAGAGCAAAGACAGATAGAAAATAGAGGAGAGACGCCATGCTTTTCTCCTGCTTTTAGTTAATTTGTGGGTCTGGGTAAGGAGTTGGTGCTTTTCAGCAAAAGCAGTTTAAGCCCCTCTTACAAAGTCAGTTGTCTTGCCTGTTTATTGAGCATTCTTCAGATGCCAGCCTGGGGATGTAATCCCCACCCTCCAGTCAGCTCTGGTATAGAAGGACAGAATTCCACATAGGCCTACTGTCTGGTGGGGTCACCATGGAGAGCTGTGCATACCCTGAGTCTGCCTGGAGAAGAGACAGACTTTTCTAAACAATGTGCTGTCTCAAATTCATTTCTGTAGATGATATTGCAAAGGTGTCCTATGTGCTCCCCAGGTCAGAAGCAAGTGTTTAGAGTTTGTGTTTCTGTGTCCTTCCTCTCCAGTGAGGAGGAGGTTTGGGGACCATGGGTAGGTGGGGGCAGGTAGCTGAGAGCCACTCACCCCTTTCAACTTCCTTCCTCTGAACCCCAATAGAATTGAGACTTGGGGACCGGAGAGTAACTAAAATGGATTTCTAATTAGTATGGTGCTGGTATTACACACGTTGCTAATACTGATTGAACATCAATTACATGCCAACCACTGAGCCACAGACGCTTTGGTGACAAGTCATTTGACACACAGGACGGCCTTAGGGAGTGTTTTAACTCTGAGGTACGGAAGCCTTGAGGGGATATTAGGCTGTCCTGAGTCACACTCAAGAAGCATCTGGTGTCCGAGCCAGCCCTTGTTAGGGAAACTGAGCAGGGACATTGAAAGTCACATTTTCCGTTTTCTGCAGTGACTGTGACTCCACTTGAGGTGCAGATAGAGAGGTGTAGTACTGCCATTTGAGAAGTCCTCAGAGCCCCCGACGTGGGAGGTGGCCATAGAGGTGGCTGACTCCGCGACATGACCTCCAGTGAACCTCACACTCTTGCATATGGCTGCTGGACACCTCTTGGCCCCTGAGGATCTGCTTGTTGAGTTCTACAAGCTGAGGGAAAATATGCCACTGATGGAAGGAGCACTGAGAGGCTGTTCGTGTCCTCACTAGAGAGCAGTGTGCTCAGGAAGTCATTTGTGACCCTGCTGTCAGTCTTTGCCCACCAGATCTGCGACTTGTGACCACTAGGGGACAGTAGTTACCACAAGTAACAAAACAGCAAAGTTGATTTCATTCTGTGATTTCAGCCTTTCCCTATCAGCTATTATTTGAACCCTGCTAGGAAATCCCCCATGAAAAGCATCTCCGAGGGGAGGAGAGGCCTGCGGTGGCGGGGAGCCGGGACACGGAGGAGATGCTAAGTAAGAAACAGGAGTTCCAGGAGGAGAAGATCGAACAGGAGCTAACGGCCGCCAGGAAGCCCAGCACCAAACACAAGTGCGCTGCCCTCCGGGCACTGAAGCCAAGGAGAGCTATGGGGAAACAGCTGGCGCAGATTGATGGCACCCTTTCAACCACTGAGTTCCAGCGGGAGGCCCTGGAGGACGCCAACACCAACACCCAGGGGCTCGAGAACATGGGCTCTGCCGCCAGGGCCATGAAGGCGGCCCACGACAACATGGCCATCGACCAAGTTGATGAGTTAATGCGGGACATTGCTGGCCAGCAGGGACTTGCAGAGGAGATTTCTACGGCTTTCTCGAAACCTGTAGGCTTTGGAGAAGAGTTTGATGAGGATGAGCTCATGGCAGAATTAGAAGAACTAGAACGGGAGGAACTAGACAGGAATTTGCTGGAGATCAGTGGACCCGAAACAGTCCCTCTACCAAATGTTCCCTCTATCGCACTACCATCCAAACCCGCCAAGAAGAAGGAAGAGGAAGACGATGCTATGAAGGAATTGGAGAACTGGGCTGGATCCATGTCACTGGGTCAGTGCCAACTGGGCCCAGACAGACTCTGGTGGCCTGCGTGGCGGGCAGCGATTGCGTGGCAGGGCAGGCAGGACGCTGGGCAGGTAGCCTCCATCGCTCACCTCTGACTCCAAAGTAGGAGGCTGCATCACTGCTCACCCTGGCATAGCATGGTCTGCACCCAGCCGGGCAGGTGGGTGGGTGGGAGGTGCCTGCTGTTTATAATGTTGAATTTCTGTAAAATAAACTGTATTTGCAAATCCAACATTGAGCTTCTGGACCACGCTAACTCCACTGCTGACTCCTCAATGGACAAGGCCGACCATTTGCAGTGGAAATGATCTGAAAATGTAACCTCTGTCCTTTTAAGTCAGTTGACTGTCGCATGTCTCTTTGTGAGACTTGTATGGTACTGGCAGAAAAGTCATTTTCTACTTATCCTTAGCTGTAATAATGCGTCTGGTTTGGGCTTTCTCCAGAGCTGTGTTTCTGTCCATCACCCGTGTACTGACCCCTGTGTCTTCTTCCACCCTGGCCCTCCTCATACCCACCTCCCTGGTCTTTTGGAGTTTGTGACACTGATTTGAAATGGATGTGTTCTCTTGAGAGCAAGTGAGATTGTTAGAATTAAATTCCAGCTATACAGTGTTCTAACACAGCTCTAAGGTCCTTGTTGCTGTTTGTGATAACTGACAGATAACTCATTGGAAACGTGCATACATTTATATTCAGATGAAATTATGGTTTGCACTATCTATTAAATATCTTGATTAATGTCCAAAAAAAAAAAAAAACCATCTCCGAGGTGCAGGAATGACAGTCACTTACCAAATATTACCTGCCTTCCTGGGCGAGCTTGAACCCACGGGCCACTAACCAGGCCCACTCCTGTCAGATGGTGGCCCTGGACACCGTGAGATGGACACACTCATATTCCTGGGGATCCCAAAGGTCTTGGGATACTTGAACAGTGATCTGGAGATCAATATGCTGAGAGGGCAGCCCTACCTCTTCCTCCTCACCTTCCAGTTCGTCAAGTTTTATACCTTTACAGTCAGAGCAGCATACAGAAACTTCGTTCCCTCTTGCTGTCCTTCCTCCTTGCCTTGTACCTAACCCTGTCCCAGTCATCCACTTGTCCCCTCCTTGCTCTGTCCTTTGGATAGTCCCATTATCCAAGTCCTGAGTCTTAATTCTTTGGTCCTTAAATAAAACCTTTGGGTTTTGATCACCATTTTTTTTTAAGTTAGACTAGCCAGGTGTCATCATTGTTTCTTTGGTAACTTCCAATGTCTGTTATTACCAATGGTTCCACGTGGTGGACTTCTGCCCATGGAACCCCTCTTGATGCATTTGTTCACTGAATCTTTATGGAACACTCGCCCTGGGTTGGGCTGAGCCACAGCCCTGAGTCACAGCCCTGGGGCAGACAGGTGACTTCTGCCTTCTTCATGTGTTGGAGAGGTCAACAGGCCACAAAGAAACAAGAGCACATACGGGGGGAACTACCTGCAAACCAGTGCTACGATTACTATTTACATAAGCTTTTCCTTAAACTCTCATTTTGCACTTCCTAAAGTGTATTGATTTCGTTCAGACCCTTACCTTTACTGGAAAAGCAGTAGCACTGCCACAGGTAAAAACAAACGCAGTGAACAGCCAACAGCGTGACGAAAAGCAACTCCACTTCCTTTTCTTAAAGGGGGAAATAGGATGAATTTTAGAAATGCTAACATTACTGCCACAAATTCAGACTTGCTGTTAGAACAACTGAAACACCTGCAAAAGGATTTCTATTTATTCATTCATTTTGGTGGTACTGGGGTTTGAGCTCAGAGCCTTGGGTTTGCAAGGAAGGCACTCTACCACTTGAGCCATGCTTACAGTCCCCTTTTTGCATTGGTTATTTTTGAGTTTGGGTTTGTTTTTTTCCCCAAGCTGGTATGGACCTCCATCTTCCCATTGGTGCTTCTACACCTAGCTGAGATGACAGGCATGTACTACCACACTCAGCTTTTATTGGTTAAGATGGGGGGTCTCCCGAACTTTTGGTCCTGGTTGACCTCAAACCACGATGGTCTTAATCTCTGCCTCCAAAGTAACTAAGATTATAGATTTGAGCCACCAGGCCTGACTAAGAGGACTTTTAAAAAATGATTTAGTGTTTTTCAGTGCCGCGATCTATTCATGCCTAAAATCATTTGGATTTAACCTAAAATAAACACACGTACAAGAGAGAGTTCCAGCTACTGGGGAGGATCTCAGTCTGAGGCTGACCCCAGGAGAAAAAGTGAGACTCTATCTGAAAAATAACTAAGGCAAAAAGGGCTGGAGGTGTGGTTCAAGTGGTGGTGCATGAGACCCTGAATTCAATTCGCAAAGCCATAAAAAGAGAGAGAGAGAGAGAGAGAGAGCAAACTCAGAGAGACGACACAGCTGGTTTCAGAGAGGCAACTGGGAGTGAGAAGGAAGGAACGCTGACCTTGGGGCTGTGTGTGTCCCCAACCATGCCACCATGGATACACTGTTCATGCTCCTTGGTCCTGGAGGGACCTTTGTTCTTTCCCCAGGTGGGTCTCTCCTGTTCTTATAGGACACGTTTCCACGTATGCATCTAGGTGCATATACACACAACACGCACAGGTACCTCTCCAGGGTATTGTAAGTGACCTGATCTAGATATAGCAACAGATAAATAATGAAGGCATTTAGGGGAACAGAAGAAGAGAAACAGGCATGGATACCTGATATAGGTGTGTGCCATAATATGGATTTTTTTGGTGGTACTGAAATTTGAACTCAGGGCCTCATGCTCGCCAGGCAAGTGCTCTACCACTTGAGCACTTCCAGCCCTTTTTGCTTTATTTTTCAGATAAGGTTTGGTGCTTTTTGCCTGGATGGCTTTGGACTGCAATCCTTCTAACTATTCTCCCATGTAGCTGGGATTACAGACGTGAGCCACTATCTACCAACTGCACCAAGCTGGGGACAAGGCCTTCAACAAGTGGACCTGGTGGACACTCAAGAAAACTCTGGGTACCACAGAGAGAGCTCACTGGGACATGCCCCTGAAGGGAACATTGGGTTCCCAACTGAAGAGCCCATAGGTGAGCAGAGCCCCAGGGCCAGTGTCTGTCCTTTATCCCTTGCTCTCTTCTTGCCGCTGCCCTGACCTCCCGCCCGTGTGGCCACACCAGACCCCACGCTGCAGCCTCCTCCCTGTCTCCATCCCACTAAGAGATGTCCACCCCAGGAAGCTACTGGGGCTCTACCAGGCATTGTGTCCTGGGGGGCGTTTTGTGTCCTGATCCGATGCTCCTTCCCCGAAGGCTGGACCCTGAGCTACTCCTTGAGCCGTTTCTCGCCTCCTTCTGCTCCTTACAGCCGTGCTCATCTTGCCGGTGCAGGTGGAGCCTCCTTCCATGGCCCCGGGTTCCTCACGGAAGGTGCTTGCTGCCTTCTGCAGATGCATCGACCCTGGGGAAGAGGACCGGTGGCCTGACTGTGCCATCTTGCCTTTGTTCCTTGGGGAGGATGACGTGGGATGAGCCTTTCTCCTGCGCACAGCAGGACCCTTGCCCGGCAAGTGCAGGACTCAGCAGTCGGTGTCTTTGCAGAAAGCACACGGCAGTAGATACGCTGGGATGAAGCCATGGTGTCCCCTCACCTGGGCAGGACAGCCAGCCAGGTAGGGTGACCCCGGTCCTGACACGGTTGCCTCTCTTTCCCCAGCCTTTGGCGGCAAGCTGAAGAACCCACTCCGAGTTGTCCTGGTGGCCACCCACGCTGACATTATGAATGTCCCCCGTCCAGCTGGAGGGGAGTTTGGCTATGACAAGGACATGTCTCTGCTGAAGGAGATCAGGAACAGGTGGGTGGTGGCCCCTGGCCCTCTGTCTGGGGTGGGGAGGGGTGGGGTGAGGACACCCTAAAGAACGACAGGTCCTTCTTCCTTGGTTGATTTTGTGCTGTGGCTTTCTTTCCTGTCCACGCGGTGAGCACGCACGTAACAAATCCCACAGAGACCAAGAGCACGGGGCTCACGCCAGCACCCCCTCGCTTCCTTCTCTGCTCACCTCCAGCGCCTCTCCCAGAGGTGACTTCTGTGAGTCCTGCAGCTGTCGTTCTTGTCATACTCATCACCATTGCACACGCCAGCATTTCTCTGCACGGGAGCTGCAAACCACATGCAATTACTCAGGGGGAGGTGGCCAGCACTTTCTGTATTGGGACAGGATGGGACGTCGTGGGACAGAATTGAACATAACAGATCAGAGTGTATTTCATCTCAAGTGTTAGGGTGTCACTGTTGTTGCACTTATAAAACGTGAGTGTGCCAGGGTGAGGTAGCACATAAATTAGTCTGAGTCTGTATGGGTCGTTTCCACCGCTATCACAACATACCTGAGGCTGGGTAACTTACAGAGAAAAGGACTTATTTTACTCTTAATTTTGGATTAGAAAGTCCACATAGCATGTCACCCACCCACTCTGGTGACGGTCCCCTTGCCGTGTCACACATGACACAGCAGCACCTGAGAACGACAGACAGCATGGTGGACCAGGAAACCAGAGAGAGAGATTCCTTGTGCAGGAAGTAGTTGTTACCCCAAGAAGCCACTTTGGAGGGCGGCCCCCCAGCGACCCTCACCAGCTTCAGTCAGGCCCACCTCTTAAGGCTCCTCCACCACTGTGCATGTCGCCACCCTGGGGACAGAGCCTCCCTCACGTGAGCGCTTAGGGGACCATAGCGACTCCATCAAAACAGTTGGAGCGGGCATCTCCAGGTAATACGCGAGTGGCACAGGTTTGAACCCTCAGCCTGGGATGCACGTCTGCTGTCTTCCCGGCGTGGACCGGGATCGTCTGGGAGTGTTCTCAGGTCGGTGGTGTGACTGGTGGATTCCGCTTGCACTCAGTCACAGCGTCTCCTGTCCTCACTGGGACGTGAGCACCTGGGCCTCGCGTTTCCCACCCTAGGCGTAGCCGATGGCTTTCCACGCCGTGTTCCTGCAGCTGCGTGGAAACGGACCTCCCGTGTGCACGACTGGCCGTGCACCCCGATTTCCCCACACCTCTGCACCAGAGGGACCCGGTGGCGTTCCCAGGACAGAGGAGCCTCCGCACGGTCACTGGGACTCCCTGCCTCCCACCTGCGCTGGGGCCAGCCTGACCTCTGCACAGGAAGACCTGGTGACAGCTCACGGAGCCCTGCTCTTGCCCTAGGTTTGGGATCGACCTTCACATCTCAAATAAGCTGTTCGTGCTGGATGCCGGCGCTTCTGGCTCGAAGGACATTAAGGGTCTTCGGAGTCACCTGCAAGAAATTCGGAGTCAGATTGTCTCGGTGAGCACAGCCTGCAGGCCTGGCCCCAACCTTGGCTGCTGCCAGCCGTGCCCGGGGAGTGGGCTTCTGCTCTGCCCGCTTGGTTGCTCTGGTTTTGGGGACAGGGCCTCACAGCAGGATCAGGATTGGGGACCGCATGGATGTGCTGTTGTCCTGTTGCTCTGGGGAGAGGCAGGAAGAGGGAGAGCTAGGACATGGAGGAGAAGTGTGACGGGTGAGGTGGAGCAGATCGGAGGCTGGGAAATTCTTACAGTTCATGGTTTGCTTCAAAATATAATTTTCTTTGCAGTGCTGGTGATGGACCTCTCACACATGCTGGCAATCACTCCACCACTGAGGTACACTCCCAGCCCACCAAATAAAATTCCTCTTTACAAATCATGAAGGTAATTTGAAAATGACCGACTGAGAATTACACAGAAAATTCAGAAAAGTAGGAAAACAGTCCCAAGCAAATTTTCTTGAAAGACATAAGATAATAGCTGACTGAATAGAAGGAGGCTGGGTTTGTGAATAGCAGAATTTGACATTTTCCCAAATTATACAAAAATGTAACACAATTTCAGATGGAATTCGGTCTGAACAGATGGAAAGGAGTAAAGTTTTTAATCTTCAGTTTTCGATTGAAGAGTAAATGAAACATATGATAAAGGCTCTATCAACAATACAAGTAAGGAGAGAGACAGACTAGACCATGTGTGTTTTCCCCGCATCCGGGTGACTGAAGATAACATCAGAACTCTTTTCACCCTGTCCACCCCTGGCCTCGGAATCAGAGGCTCCAGCTCCAGCCCCAGCGTGGACCCCATGCTGTTCTGCAGAGACCTTGGGTTTGTCACAGCCAGCAACGATGAAAGCCACTCTTCCAAGAAAGAAGACCAGTCACCCTGAATCCAGCTGGTTGCTGCTTCCAGATCGTCACTCTGTGACCCAAGTGCACAAGGGAGGAGAAAACCGGGCCTCAGCGAGGGGTCAACGAGCTGCCCCTGCCCTAGAGGCAAAACCCTGGCTGGTGGCGGCCTTGTGTGGGGCAGGAGCCAGGCCCTGGGGCTTTCAGGGAATTTGAAGCAATGACAGTTTGCCTTCCCTTGGGCTGTTTCTTCTAGACAACTGAAACCAAGTGAAGCATAGCCGGCCATTACGACCTGGCTGCCTTTCAGCGCTGGGACAGGCTTTTCAGAAACTTCAGTTTTCTGGCTGCAGGGCACTGCACTACTGGCTCGCAGCCAAGGCACCTGGCAGCTCCCTGCCACGAACACCCAGCATTTCCTCTGTTGTGAACACAGCTGGCGTGAACGGCATCTGTGACGTTTTTCTGCATATTTTTAACTGGACATAAAATACGTGGTTTGGGGCCTATGGCATGTGACAATTAAAATCCAAGCAGAGAGCATGCTTATTGCTGAGGAAAACAATGGAGTTTGTGTTGCTCTCTTTGTCCCCTCCAGAAAGACATTAGTGCATTAAGTCACGGCTAACACGTGTTCAAATACGGTTCTTACCACATCTTTTGCTATGTACAGCAGCAGCTTTTGCAATGTCACCGTTTTAACAAGGTTGGGGAGAAAAGTCAGTCTTTCCGCCATCGTGAGACTGAAACGCTTTGTCAGTAACCACAGCCTCAAACCTTTGATCCTCACAACCCATTACCGATAATGTCGATAATGTCGCATGAATGAACTAGGGTCGTTGTCAAATCTGAGGAAGCCTGGTGACGTTCTGTTTTGTGTTTTCATGCAGAAGAAGCGGGATCTTCTGACATGTGGAGTTTTCCTGTCTAGTGACTTTCTTTAAATGCTCCTTGAACTGTCAGCACTCCATCCCCAATTTGTCACTGATGGCCTCCTCTGTCTGCTTTTATGGCCTGAGGTTGTGCCTGCCTTCTTTCACTGGAAGGCAGCGACCTGGTCTGGGCCGTGCTCTTGCAGGCTCCATCCCTGCCAGGCCCCAGGGATTCCTGCCTGTGACTTCGCTCCCTCTGTGGTGTCTGCACACATGCAGGAGAACCCTGAGTCAACACTCAAGGTTGAAGAGCATCTTCAGGCCCTGCACCTGAGACCACCCGGCCAGGGGGCAACACTGCAGGATGTCCCAGTTGTGGTTAGCAATCACGTCTCCCGTGAGCGGGACAGGGCTGGGCTGAAGGCTGCATTTGAATTGTTTGTCATTTGGTAACGAGTGCTGTCCTGCAAATGGAAATGACCATGAACTTTACTTCTCTCTGCCCTGAAAAGCTGAAATCCCATAAAGAAGAGCCTCTCTTCCTACTGACTCCTGGGCCCTGAGGGGCCATGTGTGCCCGGGTCCCCCACGTCAGACCCTGCATGGACTGGGAACAGTTCCTTGGGAACACGGAGGTGGACACTGAGTATTGCACTGAACACTTAGAGACAGCAACACCTACCAAGTGCAGCTCAGACTCCCCACAGGGAAGGAAGGGCAGGTGTGGGGAGGGAGGGGAGGGGAGGAAGACCCCTGTGGGGGAGGGGGGGAAGTGACCAAGTGAGTGGCCACACTTGCCTTGTGGAACCCCGCTGCCTTCTCCCAGAAGAGAGGGACAAATCGCCTCTCTCTTCCTCTGTCCCCTGCATGTAATTCCTTGGTGGCACTGACCATCGAAACTCACAGGAGAGATTTTCAGGCTGGCTCTTACAAGTTAGAGAACCTCGTGTTTTCCTACGCCCAGCATGGCATTGGGTTCTGTTTGTGAGGTCTGATGCTAATGTTGCTATTTTAGTATATTGTAAAATCCCAACAGCTGTGACACAATGACACCCCTAGCTGCAGACAGGAAATGCCTCTGTAAAGGGATAAAAAACACGAGCAGAACATTCCTATTAAAACAAAGTCCAAAAGAGCGACATTCCTCTGGTGTTACCTGCGCCCCAGGTGGCTGGGCTGGGGCAGTGTCTGTACGCAATTGCGCCCCCACTGCAGGTGAAATAGTCCAAATGTGGGGGGTATTCTGCTAGGGTGAGGGGTGGGTGCAGGTTCCTGCGAGGAGGAGATGGGATTCCCCAAAAGTCAGTGGAGAGCCACGGAGCTCAAGAAGGGCTAAGAAGGTCTCAGTGGAAGAATAGGCCAAGGGCTGGGGACAGTGCACGGGAAACCTCCTCCCAGCAGGACCTTGGGAGGGTGTGGACTTGGTTATGACACTATTGGGCTCTACACTGGTCATGTTTGGTGTAAGACTTTAACTGCCGTTCTCTGAAATTCTCTTTCGTGTCTGCCATGTGCAAGTGCCAGGGTCCTGTCACCCCTGTGACCTCACGTGCTGGCTTGTCCCCTGAGGGCAAGCCTGGCTGCTACTCTCAGCGTGCCCTGTGATCTGGGGCAAGTCCCTCCACGTAACCTAAGCTTCCGTCGTTCACCTGAAGAATGGGAATAAGGGCTGATGACAGTCGGATGCCAAACACAAGTCATGGTGAGCAAGTGAGCAGTACAGTCGTGGTTTCATGGAGTCACAGGAAATACAGCGAGATTTTCATACTACGTAAGTCTTTCATAATAAATACTTGTTTTGTCTTTAAAAATTTTTTTTTAAAAATAACAGAAGAAGCTTCTGGAAAACCAATGGCCAAGATCCCTCGACAATGCTTGAAAACAGAGACCTCCGAGTTACTTACTAGAAGGTCCAGGGGGAGTAAAGGCAAGCATCTGATTGAAGGGGTCACTGTCACATCCAGAAATGAGGTGCCGCAGTGGGTGACTGTGTCACTCCTGAACACTGAGCAATCCCGGTTGGTTAATTGCTCTATTTGGTAATTGAACAGCAATGTACTCCCGTTCTACCATAAGTCACGCCATTGCCATTAGATGGAGGACAGGTCAGGTCCTAGAGGTTGAATTGTTAAGGCACGTTGTCAGCTTGCGTCTGCTCCAGGTCCACCTAGGACAGACACACAGATGGCCAGTCCAGTACAAGTCAAGAGAGTCACTTTTTCTTGCTGGAAGTTAAGCCACCTTTGGCTTGCTCACTGTTTATCTGAGAATCTGCAGGAGAAAGGGGGAGGGAGGAACCCCAGCCCCCACCCCCGGGTGGATAAGTGCAGGGTCCCTACCTTTAGCCAGAGCCGTCAACCGGTGACCACTGCAGTGCACCACATCCTGTGGGGACTCAGGATCAAGGAAACAGGGGACAAAGCAGTGGTGTTCGAAGCTGGCTGGGTGGAGAGCTGCAAGAAACCCTCGGTCATCATTTCTACATCAAAGCCCAGACAGCCAGCAGAGGTGACTTGTTGAAATGGCTCCAGGTCACTGTTGACCTCCTGCCCCTAATCTGTCCATCTCTGCAAGGTCCTAAAACCTCTACCTACATCTACATCACCTTAAGGTATGAGGACAAATAAGGTTATTTGAATATCACTCTGACATTCCAAAACACGACCAAGGAAAATAATGGTGTTCCCATCCCGGACTGTTTTCTGTTCACCTGTTGACTTGTTCTGTATCTCTGCCCGTCGCCATTGTGCTCACCGCTCACCTTTCAGCTCCTTCCAGAACATTTCCTCACATTCACAACTTGGCTGACTGTGGCACAAGAGGCCTTGCTCCCGCCTCAAATCATGACATCCTTCCTCACCGAGCTTGATCAGGTCCGGCTTTTGACGTAAAGTGAGGGACGTGCAACTGGTCCTCTCATTTGAACACTTAGGGGCCATGGCGGGGTTCTTAACTGGGCAGTTTAATAGCGAGGTGTCTCAGGAGAGGGACAGAGCTGGGGGACGCGCCCATTGCTGGAGCAGGCAGATCACACACCTTTGTCCGTCAGCTCCATGGGGCTCTGTGCTGGGGACCGTGCAGGGGGGTAGCGGTGGCGTTCATGGCTCCCAGAAGCCACCAGAACACACACATCGGAGATCACTGATCACAGATCTGATAATCATGAAAGATCTTGGGATGCGTGGCAATTACCAAATGTGACAGGGAGACACGAGGCGAGCACAGGCTGTTGGAAGAGTGGTGCTGAGAGACTTGCTCTGTGCGGGATTGCCACAAACCTTTACAATACCTGCAAAGCCCAGCAAAGCAAACCCGATGCAGTGATCATGTCTGCGTTGTCAGTGACTTAAAGTCTGTGGCAGTTGACTGACACTTGAGTCTCTGAAGCTGTTTTGTCTCCGAGCAGCCGGGGGATGTGACCCAGTCCTCACAGGTACTGAAAGACGACTTTGTGGCCATTTTCACCTGCTTGCCTCATCTCCTTCCTGCTCCAGGGCACAGATATTTGGGTCAGGGATGCATGGTTTACTGTACCATGTTCCCAGCTGTAACAGACGCTCACAACACTGCTTTGTAGACAAGTGACCATTGCTGCTACCATCATAACCCATCCAGCCGGTCTCCCTCCGTCACTGCTGTCTTCATCTCAGGCACTGGGAAAGGGGACAGTGTCTTGTGTGATCCACACATGGCAGTGACACCGATTGCTGCCTCTCCTTGTGGAGTTGTGGCTAGACTGACTCCTGGACATCAACAATGTGGTTTAGTGTGAAATAACCAGCTGACTGTTGGAGCGTTCTGCAAAGAATCGCGTAGTTGGAATGTGAGGAAGGTCTGGCACCAGCTGATAATTTCCTGACACTGCTCGGGAACTGTTCCCGTCGGACTTGTGCACATCCTAAGACAGAGAAGGGAAGAAAATTTGCTTGAATTTATAATTTGCTCCTGTGCACCTGGCCACCCATGAGAAAACGTGACCTCCCAGGTGCTTACATTTCTACAAAACCTTGCCCAGGGTGTTAAACTAGTTCCTAATATCACAGACCAAAGCAGCAACCCTCAAGAGAAGAAGTGAATTCCACCCTACAGAGCTCCTTCTAGGAGTCAGAATTGTAAATCCCCAACCGACCCATCCAGGACTGGCTTGGGTGGGAGGAAGACAGGACCCTCACTCGACCTTGTCTGTGAGAGTGTGCATGAAATCAGTCTTTTACGGGGTAGTCTGGGAATTTCTGTGAACATGTCAATGAGTTCACCAATTGATGTAGCAACTCTCCCAAGGATCTAATGAAACATCCACACCAATATGGGAGACTACACGCCATTTCCAAATTTATAATAGAAAAACAAGCAAAGGGCACCAATAGGGAGATAGGCCAGGTATTTACCAGTAGGTAGGAACACGTGGTGGAAATTTATATGACCATTGCAGACAGAAGGAATGAGCTCGAGAGACATGGAGACTGTCATGCAACTGCAGCTCAGAATAACAGCACATGGTACGTCTGAAAATTGCCAAAAAAGAAATAGGGTTTTGTGTGTTCTCACCACAGATTTTAAGTATATGGAGTAGTGCACATATGTTCAATAGCTTGGTTTAGCCATTCTTCAGGTTACATAGATCAAAACATAATGTCACACACCATAAGTGTATATAATTTTACCACCAATAAAGTACGTAAATATTTTAATAAAGAATAACACAGATCTGTGTTTGCCGATATAAGTGACGAATGTGATGCATGATTGAATGAAAATTGTGGCATGCAGATTTTCACCTGATATGAATAAAAAAAGGAGGAAACCACTCGGGTTGACTTGTTCTCTCCTTAGACACCTCTGTCCATAGAAGAGGTGAGAACATTGTGGGTTGCATTTGTCTTTGGTTCTCAGTGGTTTCTCCATGTAAAGGCCTGGAGTTTCAGGATCACTTCAGCTATCTTCCCCTCCAATCCTGCTGGGAGGGGACAGCAGCCATCTTCATGCCTTCCCTTGTCTGAAAAGGAGACCAGGAGAGAGGCACTGTGTGTCCACTGTCTGCAGAGCTTTGCTGTCATAAGGAGTGGTGTGGCATGGTGGACCCTATGTGTCCTTGTCTTCATCCACACTAGGCAACATCAGTCTCCACCTCCTTCAGTTTCGTGTGGATTTGCTGAGACCTGGTCACTGCCAGGGCTGTGGCTTCACGGGCAGTAGTACAGTTTGTGGCTCAGACCTCTCTCTTCTCGTTCCTGCCTTCAGAATCAGAACGGTGGACTTTGGGAGGTCAAGAGGCATGGCCCAGCCTCCCACACTGATGAGGAGGCTGTCGGCCCTGGAACCTGCACTCGCCCCCCGAGGGCCTCTCTCATTACTTGGGAATAAGCCAAGGAGCCCAGGTTAATTCTGTGACCATCTGTGGAGGCTCTGTCCACTACCTGGTGGCCAGTGAGTCAAAGAACCCAGAGAGACCTTTCCTCAGTCATTTACACACTTGTACAGATCCCAGGGTCCAGGGAGTGACTTGTGCTCTGCAAAACATGAACCTATTTCCCGTGGAGGAAGTGCTTCTTCAGGATCCTGAAAGGTCCCCATCCACAGGCTCCTGTGAGGACACGGCAGCTCCTACAGCCCCTCACCTGGAAATGCACTGCGTGGTTCCTGGGCAGGTGCTTGACAACTGCCCAGAGACAACTGTCCACACCTGGTGTCCCATGGGCTCTTGCACAGCGACCTCACACTCCTTCCACTGCAGGGCGGCCTGTGGACCCCCTTCTTCAACACTATTTCCTACTGAAATTTTGTATCCTGTCACTGACATCTTGTGTTCCCCACCCTCCACCATCGGTGCTTGGCAAACTCACCTTCCTCTCTCTACTTCAGGAGTTCAACTTTCTTGGATTCCACGTATAAATGAAGTCCTTCAGTGCTTGTCTTCTGGCGCCTGGCTTAGTTATTTAGCTAACGACCTCCGGATTCCTCCATGTTGTCGTAAATGACCAGAGTTACTTCTTCACTAAGACTCAGGCTTCATCGTGTAAGTACCACATTTTATTCACCATTGATGCATCGAAGGGCACTCAGGTGGACTCTGTGTCGTGCCAGTTGTGGTAACGCGTCAGTGAACTTGTGCTGGGATCTCTTTGACATACCGATTTCATCTGAGAAGTCTTTATATAGACTGGATTAAGACTCTCTGTCATATGGTGTTTTCTACCAATTTGTAGCTTGATAGTTCTTTTTTATTTCAAATGACAGATAAAATTGAATGTGTTTGGTGTATGGACGATGTTTTGAAGTTGTATCTGCTTTGCAGAATGACTAAATGTAGCTAATTTTTTTGGCTTTTCTTTTCTTTTTTTTAAAATGATTTTACTAGCAAATAATAGCTGTATGGGGGGAGACATTGTGACATTTACATAGGTGCTTACAATATATCTTAGTTAGATTTACCCCTCCATTGTTCTCCCTCTCTCTCCCCTCCTTCTCAGAACAATTTCAACAGGTGTCATTCTTCTATTTTCATATATGGATACAAAATACATCCACCATCTTTACCCTCATTCCCCCTTTCCTGTGCCCACCTACATCACCCTGGTACTTGCCACCAGAAAAGACCTATTTTTCCTTCCTGCCTTTCATTGTTTATTATATAACTTTTTATTAGGATATATTCATTATACGGGGGGATTCATGGTGACAGCTCTGATCAGGCTTATAGTGTACATTGGTTAGATCGTCCCCACTGTCTCTCCCCCTCAACCCTCTTCCACCCCACTTAAAGCAATTGCAAGAGGTTTCTTTATCCTATTTCATGTATGTATATGAAGCTTATCCACTATATTCCCTCACCTTAATCTCCTTCATTTACCCCCCCACATTATCCTCCCACTGTACCTATTTTACAGTCCTGTCTTTCATTATTAATATTTAAGTTGAGGTTGAAAGGGGCTTTTAACATATGCATGACCTGTTTTGGCTTCATTTAATCTGGCGGCTTCTGACTGACACAGTGAGCTTCATCCAGTGAGCTGCTCACAGAGCTGGTTTGCTCTGTTTTGATTTCTGAGTATGACAATACTGCAGTGTGCTGTTCCATTCCCTGGGGACGGCCACCTGCCCATCTGTCTCCATTGAAGCTGTCATGAACCAAGCTTCTGTGAACACTGTCCCCTGACTGTGCACCTAGGACTAGCACTGCTGGGACATTGGGTGGGGTCCAGTTCAGTTTATAAGAAATTGGGGATCACCTCTCAGAGTGGTCCCACATTTTACACTCCCAGCCGTGGTACTTGAGAGTTCCAGCTGCTCCATGTCCTCACCAGGGCTGACCATTGCCATGATTTTAAATTTGATCCATTCTGGTGGGTGTGGATGTCCTCTCCTTGCAATCTTGACCACTTATAAGAATCCTTCAGGTGGCCTCCTAAATCCTGATAAGGCCAGGAGACTTAGCTCTAATTAAAAATGCTCTATCTCTCTGGGTACAACCTCCTCTCACCTGAGACTAACATTTCTCACTGATATTAATGTCAAAGGGATAGAAAATATTGTCAAAAAATTGAGACAATAAAAATGTGCAGAATATATTGTTGAATATATATTGTTGAAATACCAAGCAGAATATCATGTGCTGACTTTTGGAAAAGGAGAGGATAAAAACTTCTGACTTCTTAAACATGTAAGTTTGATTTTTAGATGTGTACAAGGATGCAGAAGAAACTAACAATGGATGTTATCTGGAGTGGGGTGTGATCTGAGATGGAAGAAAAGTATTTACTGTACTTCTTCCTATATTTGGAGGGTGTATTTAATTGTGTTCATTCCCTACTACAAAAATTTTCACCAAAATATCTTAAATAAAATAACACTGAATAACAAAATGTAACATAAATAAAATATCAGTTTCTCTAAAACAGCCCACAACTCTTTCCCATTGCCAAATATAACTGCTAATGGTTTGCTGCATATTCTTATAGGCTTTATAAATAAACCTATGTCTGTTTCACATAATATGTAGACAAAGCTTTTTAATCTTATTTTGGGCTTTAATATGACTATACTATGTATACTTCTGAAATTTGCCTTTTGGAATTAATGGTATAATGCTGGATTCTGTCCATGTTTGTACACATGTAAGCATAATTAAATAGTCCCTGATCAAAAAATATTTAGGGTTAATTAAAAATGTTTGACTATGTGAAGTTTATAACACCCATGCTTATGTGATTATTTTTGAGGAAGAAAAGTATATATAAAGTATATATATGGTGAGAGAGAGAACAAATTGTCCATCTGGGGGAACTACAGGAGGTGAGACAGATAAAGAAAATGTTAGAGAATGAAAAATATTGAAAGAACCCATTTATATGTGAATATAATATAATGCACTGTGTTGTAAGTTGTTGAATATTAGGGGAGCATGGCGATAGAGAATGAGTAAATAATGGAGGACTTAATTTGATTAAAGCGCGATGTATACAGACCTGAGTACCAAGGAGAACCCCCCCTGCACTATCAATATACACTTAATCAAAAAAATGAACGACAGGATGGAAAAATAGGTCTTTTCTGGGGGTGGTCATAGTGGGAGGGGGTGAGCACAAGGAAAGTGGGAATGAGGGTGAAGATGGTGGATGCATTTTGAATTCATATATGAAAATAGAAGAATGAAACCTGTTGAAATTGTTCTAAGAAGGGGGAAAGGGGGAAGAGAGAGAAGGATGAAGGGGGTAAATCCAACAAAGATATATTATAAGCACATATGTAAATATTGCATGTGTTCCCATGTACAACTATGAAATGCTAATAAAGTCTTAAAAAGAATTTGATCATATGTACATGTGTAGATATTACGTTTGTGATAGTGGGACTGTTTGGGGAAAGAATACTAGTGAAAATGAGACACGCTTCATCTGTTTGAAGATGACATAGTGAAATGCACTGAAAGCTGCTGAATAATGAGTGTGTAGGGGAACAGAGAAAGAGTAATAGAGGGGGTTAACCTGCCATTTTGAAGGTCAAAAGAATCAAACGTAGCAGTCTCACACAGATCAAGAGTTTACCTGGAAGTGCATTCATTCCACAATCAATCGACAGTAAACTCTCCAGACCTTTTCAGGAGGCAAGGAACATGGCGACAGTCCCACTGAAGTGTTGGACTTCTCATCAATTCAAGCTTTTGCTTTTATTGTCTGACTCAGGCTCTGCTTCATCTTTCTGTTCATTTGATTCTCAACAGTGGTGGGAGTTTGGTAGCAGTTTTGGTGGCCCTGAACCAAAGGAAACAACTGTCCCTCACATGAAGGGTCTGCCTTCAGGGTCCTGGGTTTCCACAGCATTTCACTCCCTAGGAAGATTTATGACAGCATTGCCTTGGAAACCTGAAACTGGAAACTGTGAGTGCTGTGACCCTAACCCATGTTCCGCGAGGTGGGTGGCAGTAATCAAACCTCTTCCCTTTACTTTTCAAAGAGCAGGGGCCAATCCTGAAGGTACAAACCTGAGCGTTCTGCCGCTGCAGTCAGTCATCATTGAAGGTTATCTGGCGAGGAGGCCCTGATGATGGCTGTGGCAATGGTGGGGCTCATCTCTGGCAGTTTTGATTCGAGTCTGGATTCCTTCACATTCCATAAGAAAGGTAAGGTTCTTTGTAGAAACTAATGCAGAAGAAGTTGTAAAATTATCTTGACATGTGGCATGATTAAGCCTTCAGTTTGTAAGTGTGAGCATAAATATTCTAGTGCATGGCTTGCACATCGTTTTGAAATCTGTGTATGCGATAATTTGTGCCTCATGTTTCTATGTGCCATTACCTCGTGTGTCCCCATGTATGCAGCTCATGAAATTTCAAAACAGCCACACCGTTGAATGTATAGCCAGTTACTAAGATTTTCTCTGATTATTGGATACTTTGGACATTTCCAAAGATTTAAATTCTGTATTTAAATCTGAAAAGATCCTCTTGATTCAAGGAAGTCTGCATTCTATCCAACTTCCTGCAATTCATCTCCTGGCAGTAGAATGGTAAGATTTCAAGCAGAGGTCTCCCATGCATTTAACAAGCCTTTTACCTAAGAATGGATGCTACTTGGTATTTCTGCCCACGTAAGAGGAGTCTAAATCCCTAGCCTTGAAATGATAGCTCTTAGTCTAAGTCTTACCTGGAGTTTATGTCATTTTGGTGAATTACTGTTTCTCACAGTGGGTCACTCTCAGCTCCCCGGAGGCCCTCACCCAATCTGTGGTTTTATTTTCCAGGAATTTATTATATCCAAAGTGTAAAAGCAATGGCCATAGTTATTCTGTTCTGGTGGACTATGGCTTTGACAGAGCAGAGTCAGACAACAATAAATACTGGCTGGTCAAGAACAGGGAGAAAAATGCCACAAATATTTATACTGGAAATTCAGTCGGGAAGAGTTGTGTGGAGCGAGTATTTGCATACAAGTCCCTGATATCGTTATCCCCCTCAGTGTTAAGACAGAACTATGAAGGTGTGATTATGACATTAGATTCTGTCACATGCTTGCTGAGGTAACGACATGGCATTTGTACCACTGTGTTTCTAAGTTCTGAAAAGCTTCTTACTTCTCTATCAGATGTGGCTGGAAAGGCATCCTCTCCTTCCTCTGTCTCTGATTTTGGAATCCTTTCTAAGGTAACCATTTTGGGGGCAGGATAAAGTTATGTGCAGATGAAGAGTAGACTATTTACAAAGGATAAAGGAGGACATCTGCCTTTCTCAGTTCATTCTTCTAAGCCTCTGTCACAATTGAAATCACAAGTCAGTTGTTACTCTTATTAAAGTCAATGTGCTTCATTCTTTCTATTAAATGGAGAATTTGCTCTTTTTATCACCTGGGGTAAGAAATGGGGCATGGATGGCTATGTTAAAATTGCCAGAGACAAGAACAACCACTGTGGGATTGCAACTTGGGTCAGCTATCCCAAGCTATCTTGTCTGAGCTTCTAGATGCTGATAGGAAGGACTTGACAGAGGACATCATGCTCAGAGGAGGGACTTTGTCTTCAAAGTGACCAGCCTCTACTGCATAGGATCCAACTCTTGAGTCATCCGTAAGTTGTGATGTGAATTCTCTGACATTTTTGTAGCAGTAACAGGATACCACTACTCTAATAATTGATTGGTATTACTGATTTGCCTAAATAATGCATTGATTCATTTGATTAATAAAATTTAAATTTTGTCAATGTTGAGACATCTTTCTGTTTCTAATGCACTGTCATTCTTCTGTGAAGACAGAACTGAATGTGCCAATGCTTCACCAGGAGAAAGACTGGGTGGCCTTCTGGCTCTTGCAGTCAAACATATGCAGACATTATTTCAGGTGAACAGAGGCTCTGTCTAATCCAATCCTTGATTAGAGCAAAATTTGACAAAGGATCTATGAGTAGAAAAGAAAATTGCTTGAATTAAAAAAATCACTTTTTAGAAAAGCAAACAGAAAGATAAGTGATTTTACTACTCTAAAAGGAATTGGGGGATCATTCTTATTACACTCAAGATGGTTGCAGCCATCAGTTTTTGGGAGTTAAAGACTTGGATCTAGCTTCTGGAACATCTTCACAACATTGGATGAAAACCTGGTGGCCATGCCCAAGTCAAGGAAGAAAAGGACACTGGTGGGTTGTCCAGGTTGATTATCATTCAAGAGATAAGATATAATTCCTGGGTGATGGCAGGGCTTCACACATGGCGCCATGGCCTTGTAAGGTAGAAGACGGATGGAAGGATCAGAAATGAGAGTCTGAAGCTGCATTAAACCAAGCTGCCTTGAAAAGGCATTAAGCCAACACTTGAAATGGACAAAAAATACTCTCCATACTGCATTGGTATAGAGCACATAGTTCCATCAAATGCGTGTCTCCAAAGTTAATGAGGGGGGAGAATATTTAGTGAATAGACTCCATCATCCCTGAGGAGGGAGTGATATGGAAACTAAGTTTGCAACCCACAGAGGCTACAGATTCTATCCAAGTCCATCTGCATTGGACCTTGTGCCAGGCTGGAATTTTCTCTCCCTTCTCTACTAGTCTACATTTAACAAAAGTGACAAATGTACCATTAGGATCAAATTTCCTTGGGTTTTGTACATAAGTGTAGAGTATGATAGGAAGAAAATGTGAGATTCCCTTACTAATTTCCCTCTCCAGGGTGGGGCCTAGATTTGATAGGACTACAACTGATGTAGTGCCTACTATGTGCCAGTCATCCTCACTATGGGAGAGACAGTTCCCATCTCATTGAGTGCTTGTGGGAGAGTGAGGAAGTCAGGGAGGACTTCCAGGAAGAAGAGATGTCAGAGTAGACAGTCACTGAGAAAAGGAGAGCTGAGTGTCTTAGCAGAGACCAGAGGACAGACTCTGAGACAGGAGACCAAGTTTAAAGACCCTGTGAAAGAGACTGTGTTTCTAAGACGCTGGGCCATGAGGTTGGTGAGAGATGCATTTGTAGGACACAGGGACTGCAATGGGTAGTACAGTGAAGAAACCAAATTCCAGTTATCCTTACTGTTCAACAAATGACCTAGACACACAATCACTTGAAAGAAAACATCTTTCACATTTCTTGGCTGGACTCAACTGTGTGTTTGTCATTGGGAGTTCTGTCTTTCTGGTGGAGACATCTGGAGGTTTGGCTGGGCTGGACATCCATGAGCGATCACTTAGTGGAAAGTTGTGGATGGTGGTGTTGATGGGACTTCAGCTCTAGCTGGTAACCAGACTCCACAAGAGGCCTCTCTGTGACTGGCCCCCGCAGCATGAAGCTGTGGGAACTGTACCTACTTGTGCATCTACTCCAAGTGGAGAAACTAGACGAAGGCTCTCATGATGAGTGTGATCTTCTCTATTTGGAACCAGTAAAGAAAAATATTACCAAAGAAACACAGCCTCTCTTCTCTATTAGGACATTTTACACTTTCACAATTCATGTATTTAAATGGCTATCCTTTTTGCTTGTATGCATTCAAAAAGTGTCCATAAATCACCTTCATGAGGTGGTTGTTGGACCTGGAGACACTAAAGTGAACCAGATAACCCTGGCCCCTCCCTTTGGAGTTTCCATTCCCCTGGGGCAGCCCGCACATCCCAGCATGGCAGGAGTCCAGGTGCAGTGGTCATAGGCTCTGAAAGGAGGGCAGAGGACACTGTGGTATGTGTTAGGGATCAGTGCCCTCTAGGGGTTGGTGAAGGAGTGATTAAGTGCCATGTATTAGAATTTCAAAAGTCCTGTGTCATCTGTAATACTTGAGATGAGGACAGTGTTCGCTTTGTGCTATGTTGTTTTCATTTTGAAATAATGAACTCTGTTTTATTTCATGGGATAATATATTCAGAAATATGCACTTCCAGAAAATAAAGAATTGTAAACCAAAGAGGAAGAAGAGATAAGGACAAAAGTGTCCTTAGTTCACAAAGGCAAGTATCCCATCTGACAGTTTGTTCCCATGACTCACAGTGACCATGTTCAGCCAGTCCATCACAGCATGGACAGAGGGACCTCTAATAGCCAGGTTACCCCAGTGCAGCTATGCAGGTGTCAGCACCCGTAACTCCCCAACAATGGGGGTCTGAGGCTTCCAACTTACTATTCCCAGTCAAGAAAAATAGGGACAGAGCTTTGCTAAGGGCTGAAGGAGGGTCTAACAGGACTACTTTACTGGTTTTGCTAGTGCTCTCTTTGGTACCAATCAGAGTTAAGTAATTGTCTCATTTTCTCTTGTAAAAGGTGAGTGACTAGTTGTGGCTGACTCAATGAGTGCTCAAAAAATATCCATCTTTCTGGGCATGCTGGCTCACACTTGTCATCCTAGCTTCACAGGGTAGATCATGGTTCCAGGCCAGCTTGGACCAAAAAGTTTCAAGATACCATCTCAAAAAAAGAAAATAGCTCTTTGGTGGCAGGTGCCTGTCATCTGTACAACAGCAGGAAGCACATCATAAGAGGACTGTGGACCAAGCGGCCTGGGAATAAAGCAAGACACTATCTCAAAAATAACCAGAGTTAGAGGGTTGGAGGCACGGCTCAAGTGGTAGAGGGCCTGCCTCTCAAACACGAAACCTGAATTCAAGCTCCAATATTGTAAAAAAAAAAAAAAAAAAACTAAAACAAAAAAAGCAACTTTAGTTAAATATCAGAATCGTGGCTATACACTGTCATAGGGCTCTCACCACATGACAAGGTAAGAGTGGAAGTAGCTACCTCTCCAGAGAAATTTCTGAACTACCATCAGAGGTAGCATCAGTGTCACAGCAGAAATCTTCCTGTCATAACGGTCTAACTTCATCAAGGGAAACCTCTACGCACCCACACCCTATATTTGGTCCCAAGGGATGACTCTAAGTCATGTGATTGAATTCTAAATGGTAACAGCGTCCTCTCCCTCTGAGGGGGGAGATGGTCTTCTGTTAGAGAAGCTGTCCCTGCAATGTCCGGCAGCCGCTGGCTTCCACTCAGGCTTCTTCCTTACAGATGGAGGCTGGGCTCCCGACACAGCAAAGATGCTTTAGCATCATGGCCTCCTCAGGACTCCTGCCTCAGGGCCAGGGAAAATGTTCCCTGCCACCTACTCCAAGTCAGTTTCTCTTTGTGGCAGGTCATTCCATTGGAATTCACTTTTTTGACATATTTTATAACATTTTTAACCAGGAGGCTCCATAATAGTGAAAAATTTTTTTTAATTCTTAAATGTGTCATTTAATTCATTTCAAAGATAAAGCAGCTCATTTTACTAGACTACACAGGCTTATTGGAGGTCTTTTTATTTCTGCATTTGCTGATATGGTCCCAGAGAGCAGGCCTTCAAAGGAAGTTGAGGGTTCTCTTCACACTGAACTGTCACCTGACATAACAGATCTCTATCACTGAATCTTGAAAAGAAAGGTCTTTAAGTAATTAAAGAGAAGAACTCAAGGAAAAATGACAATGTGGGAGAATAGATGGACAAGGTAAAAAGAACATGGAAAGTTCTCCCAAAACTTCAAGCACAAATGGTAATCCCGAAAAAATAAGAGAGGGGCACTTCCTCAACATGATAAATTACATCTATGACAACCCTACTGGCAACAGTGTCCTTGACGGGAGAAGCTAGACGCTTTCTCACCAAGATCAGGGGCAAAGCAAGAGTGGTGCCTTTCACACTCCTTTCAGCACAGTACTGGAAGTCCTGGCTAATGCAATAAGACGTGAAAACAAAATAAAGTTCCACAAATTAACAAAGAAGAAATAAAAGTGCCTTCTTTCACAGATGACACAGTGGTCTAAGCACAGAATACAAAAGAGTCAACCATAGACAAACCCTAGAACTCAAGACAAATTATAGCGAGGTTGCAGAATGCACGATTAATATGTATAGGTCAATTCCTTTCTCATGTATCAGCAATAAGCAAATGAAATTTGAAATAAAACTACAGTACCATTTATATTAGTATCAAGATAAATAAAATGTTAGGTATTTATTTATTTAACAAAAAATGTACAAGTTCTATATGAGGAAATTACAAGACTGACAAAATGACAAAGAACTACATAAATGGAGAGATGTTCCTTGTTTCCTTGTAGTGGATTAAAAAAAATCTCATTAGTAGGAAGACATTCATCCTACCTAATGTGAAAAATCAATGCAATCCCTTGCTTGGCAAACTCAACTGTGGGAGCACAAAGACAGCAGAAGCAGAATGTGACTGCTGAAGCCATGGGATGGATGGAAGGCCCCAAGGCTCCCTGGGCCATTGTCTCCACATTGACACACATGCTGGCTGTATGTGGGAAGGAAGAAGACAGGTGTGACGCGTCCAAGAAAAATTATGAATGACACTTCTTCAAGCACAGCTGGGAAGGCCTTATAGGACTTTGGAAATAAGTTGGAGGTTGATATGTGACATGTGGGAATGTTGGATATTGTCCTTCCCAGTGTCTCTAGGAAGGACGTTCCAGAAGGGTTTCACTCAAGAAGAGGAGGTTCCAAGACATAGCTCTTCTCCTACCGGATGTTAGGAAAGATGAAGATGCGAGATGTTCTCCCAACTCTTGGGGATACCTTTGTTCCCATATGGAATAAAACATCCCATTAGTGAGGTTTTGTTTGAGTGACAAAACCTGGACCAAGGGTTCCTACTTCTAAGTTGCTGACCAGCTTCTGACCCCTGGCACATTGGTACCATACTCACTCTAAACTAACCCTGCATTCACTGTTCAACTCCTAGACATCTGGCAGGTTGTTCTTCATTTTGGTGCATCAGCAAAACACCTCCATGTGACTGTTTTAATCCAAACCCTATCCTCAGTCAATGGGCCAATACTTATAAGAACAGTTTAAATATTGTAATTCCTCCATGGTGTCTTTCGTTTCTCAGGTATAAAAAAGAATGCTGTTCTAGATGCATTGGTTCAATGAGATCTTCATTTATTTCTCTTTCATTTCGCAGCTTCAAAATATGAATCCTTTTCTCTTCCTCGCCACCCTTTGCTTGGGAATGGCCTCAGCTGCCCCAAAATTTAATCACTCTTTGGATGCACAGTAAAAAGAGTGGAAGACAAAACACAACAAAACCTACAGCAAAGTTGGTGGCATCAAAAGTGTCCATTAGAACCCCAGAGAGACTCCATAGCCAGGGAGGAGCTTCCAGAAGCCAGGTTTTACCAAAGCAGTAACCTAATGACACCTGTTTGAGCACAATATGGAAACAACCCTGCTGTCTCTGGACATTTGTAGCTCCCAGAAGTTCAAAGCTATCCCTGGCCAAAGTGTCTCTTCATTTTTTGGGCGTGGGTTTTAAACAGAATGAGAGACCATCACTTGTGCTTATTTCTAGAATGAAGAAGGACAGAGGCGAGCAGTATGGGAGGAGAATTTGAAAATGATTGAGCTGCACAATGAGGAGCACAGCCAGGGGAAACACGGCTTCATTCACCTTGTCGATGAAAGGACATGGTGCGTGTGATATGCTTTGGTTTTCTGCATTTCTTTCCGTGGTCCTTAGAAAATCATCTCTTGCATTCAACATGTTCCGTACTGGGCTTTGGAGACCACAGAGGAATTCAGACAGGTGAGGAATGGCTTTGAAATCCAGAAGCACAAAACAGAGAGAATGTTTGAGGAATTATTGCACGAGGAACTTTGCTCCTGATGGTACATTTGTCACTTTTGTTAGAATGTAGACTAGGCACCTGACATAAACTCTGCATATGTATGACGGAGTAATATATTCAGGTCTATGTAGTTTCACAAACGTAAGAAGAATTGACAAGCCAAAGGTACAGGAAATGAGAACAAAGGTTCATGTTCATACAGGCAAGTGTCCCACCTGAGAGAGTTTCTTCCCGTGCTTCACAGTGACCGTGCTCAGCCGGTCCATCCACACAGCAAGGACAGAGGAAGCTGCACTGGCCAGGCGACCCCAGTGCACCCATGCAGGTGCCAGCACCCAGAGCTCCTCTGAACATGGTGGCCTATGGACTCCAACACATTGTTCCCAGACAAGAAAAACAGGAGAGAGCTTCACTAAGGTCTGAAGCAGGGAAGGACAACTAGAGAGTGCAGTGTTCTAATAGACCACTTTGCTGGTTTTGTTGGTGTTTCCTTTGGTACCAAGGCAGGATTAATTCTCATTTTCTCATGTGAAAGATCACTTAGTCATTGTTGGCTCACTCATTGAGAGCTTGAAAAAAATACTCACCTTGCTGGGCACAGTGGCTCACTCCTGTAATCCTAGTGACTTGAGAGGCTGAGATCCAGAAGACAGCTGTTTGAGGCCAGCCTGGGCAGAAAGATCTAAAGGCCGTATGTCAACCAACAGCGAGGCATGGTTAGCTCAACCCTCCATCCTAGCTTCACAGGTGGCATTATGGTTCCAGGCCAGCCCAGGCCAAAAAATTTGCAAGACGCCATCTCAACAGAAAAATGCTGGGGTCAGTGACAACAGCCTGTCATCCTAGCAAGAGCAGGAAGTATCAATAGAAGGATTGGGATTTAAGGCATCCAAGACATAAAGCAAGACCCTATTTCAGAAAAAAATACTGCTGTCCAAGGGCTGGAGGCATTGCTCAAGCAGTAGAGTGTGTGCCTCATGCGCTTAAAGCCATGAATACCAATTCCAGCACTGCCAAAAGCCAACCAAACCAGAAAGCACCTTCAGTGCACTATCAGAAGTGAGGCTATGCCCTGTGACAGGGCTCTCACCACATGGTGAGGTAATAGTGGAAGTAGCAAACCAGTAAGAAAAAATCTCTGAAAGTTGAGAACTACCCATCAGAAGTAGCATCAGTGTTACAGCAGAAATCTTACCTGTCATACTGTCTAATCAAGGGCAACCTGCTATGCATCACCATCCCAGATTTAGTCCCAGGGGATAAGAATAAGTCCCAGGATTGAATTCTAAATGGTAACAGTGTCCTCTTGAAAAAAGGAGATTGATGACGAATAAGACCACGTCATCTGCAAATAGGGATAGTCTCACTTCTTCATTTCCTATTTGAATTCCTTTTATTTCATCTTCCTATTGTATTGCCCAGGCTGGGAATTCCAGGATTATGTTGAAGAAGAGTAGAGAAAGTGGACATCTTTGTCTCATTGTGACTTTGGAGAAAATGGTTTCGATTTGTCCCCATTTAGTATGATATTGGCTGTGGGCTGTTGTATAGAGTAGCTTTCTGTTTTTAATGCACCGATTTAATGAATATGTCGTTCTTCTCTGAAACAATGGAATGTCCTAATGGTGTGCTAGAAGAAAGAGTGGGTGCCCACTGGCTCCCCCCAGTATATATGTGCTGACCTTATGTCAGGTGCCCAGTCTATATTTTAGCTAAAGTGACAAATTTGCCATCAGGACAGAAGTTCTTTATGTTTTATACATAGAATGTGGGGTAGTGGGAAAAAGATTCCTCTTCCAGGGTGGTACCTAGATTTGACCCAACCACAATTTATGTAGTGCCCACTATGAGCCCGTCATCTTCACCGTGAAAAGGCAGCTCCCCACCTCATTGAGTGAGTGCTGGTGGGAGAGTGAGACGGTCAGAGAGGAACTCCAGGAAGAAGGGATGCAGACACATCAACCAGTCATTGAGAAAAGAAGAGCTGAGTGTCTTAGCAGAGACCAGAGGTCAGCACCCTGAGAAAAGAGACTGTGGTTAGGGACTCTGTGGCAGGACTGGGGTTGTTGAAGTGGTGATAAATGTTTACTAGGACACAAGGACCCCTGGGTAGTGCAGTGAAGAGATCAAATTCCAGTTATCTCTTCCTGTACAACCAATAACCTAAAATCACAGCATCTTGAAAACTGTCTTTCACATTTTCTGACTGGACTCAACTGTAGTTGTCATTTGGGATTCTGTTTTCCTGCTGGAGACACATGGAGGTTTGGTTGTGTCAGACATCATTGAAGGATCACTCAGTGGTGGTTGAGGATACGGTGTCGATGGTCTTTCAGCTCAAGCTGGTGAGGGGACCTCCACGAGGGGCCTGTCTGTGGCTCTGTCCCTTATGGCATGAAACTGAGGGAACCATACGTAGTATAAACATACATTCCAAGTGGAGAAACTTTCAGCAGTGACTTGAAAGCTCCCAGTGTGTATGAGCATCTCTATTTGAAAATAATAAGGAAAAGTCTTACCGAGGAACACGACCTCTTCCTCAGGAGTTCATTCTTTTTTTTTTTTTTTTTGGACTCACTGCACACATCCTCTTCCAGATCTTTTATTTAAATAGTAAAAAAAAAAAAAGATTAGCTGTAATTCTTATGGAGCTTACATCCTCCCTTCTCCCTATCCAGAAGACTGTTTAGTCATTCACACCTTTTGTTTCCTGTCTTTGTCAGCTCCTTATCGATGAGAAAACAGTTGCTTCAAATTCCAGATGAATCCACTTCTAAGATACACTTGCACAGGAGAGTCACATTCCAAAACACTTCACACACCCACACTTTATCAAAAGCATCATTTATACAGATGCTGGCATTCTCAACCCATGCTTAGGTGCACAAGTATTTACCACCAAACCCACGGCTCCCTCCCAGCAGTCACACACCTGTGTGTGACTCAGGGGCTATGCTCTGAAAAGCCCAGTTATTTCATATGTTTGACAGGAGGGAAGGGGATGGAGCCAGGCAGGGAAATGCCAGTACAGGAGAGAAATGCATCAGGGGCTGCAAAGCATCTGGAACTGTTGGGAGAGGATCAGGGAATCTCCTGAAATCAGAATTCGATGGTCAGAGAATCCTGGCTGAGGACCCCTCTCGGTCACAGGCGGGGACCAGGCTAGCTGCCCAGCACCCATGCCATGGAACATTCTCTTAAAACAGAGGCAAGCCTGGCAGGTGGCCCTGCATGCCCCAGGGCTGGAGCCTGCTTCCAAGCCCAGCCATGCAGCAAGGGCACAAGTGTCCTTGGTCATACTAGTGCCCATGTCCAGCTCTAGGGGTACAAGCCAGCCTCTGGCCAGAGGCCCCATCCCCAGACTCACACACTGACAACACCTGTCACTCCAACAAGTCATACTGAGGCCACCTCTCCCTGCAGATTACAGGGCCTGCCACCGCGCCTGGAATTTCTGAATCCTTCCACGAGATGCAGCTGTCACCCGCAATCCCAAAGGGGTGCAGCCCCACCGGCCTTCCCACCCCAGAGTTACGCAACACCAGCTGGGGCCGCGCACTCCTGTTCACCTCTCTCACGCATCTGCCTGTGGCTGCCATGCTGGCTCACCCCCCTCTCCACCACCTGGCACAGGATGGGTCCAGCCTGCCGGCCACTGTGGCCCAGACACTGAGGCTGGTCCCCACAGGAACCCTGACGGCCAGCGTGTGGCTCCTCGGGAACCTGGGAGGCGAGGGGGAGGGACACTAGCAGATTGAGTTGTAATCGGGGATGTCATCTCCCAGTACCTGGGGACAGCTTCTCCCTGGGAGGCAGGAGGCTGGCGGTGGGGTGCGCTCTTGTTCCTGGAGGGCCACAGGCAAAAGGGTGGGGGGAGGGGAGCAAGAGCCCTCAGAGGACACAAGGAAAGGCAAGGGGACATTTACACCGCAGGACAAAGGCAACTCGGCAAGTGGGCCCTGCTCCCTTCTGCATCTGTCCGTCTGCTTGGGGGTTCTGAAGTCAGAGCTGTCTTGTTCTTTTTTCTCATCTCCTGGTATTTTTCTTCCCTCAGGGTCCTCAGACCAGAACAGATTCCACAGAAAGAGCTTTAAATGAATGGCCCCTCCCGGGCCCTGGGGAATACATTAGCGTCTGAAGTGATGACCAAAATGTGGCAAGTGATCCAGGGAAGACAGGGAGACACATTGGGCGGCCTGGGCCACTAATGCCGACCGTGGGTCTTGGCAGAGCCACTTCTCACATGCAGACAGCACAGGGATGGAGAGGAGAGAGGAGGGAGGTCCTGTCTCAGTTGCTTTGCGTGTAATTATTTCATTCCTTCATTTGGTCGCGGGCGCGGTGCCGTCGTCTGCACTGGAGCATCAGCTCCACGAGGGCACGCCTGCAGCTCCGGCAGCCCTGTGTGCAGCTCGGAACCCGGCGCAGACATGGTACCCGACACACGGGTCTCAGCAGACGTGCCGGAGACGTGAGTGGATGCGTGGAGAAGCCCCACGCCATCCCAAGCGACGGCCTAAACATTCTTGCCTTGGACCTCTCTACTGCGCCTTAGCGTCAGCTCCACGGGTTCCTGCTGTTCCCTGGGCCTCAGTCCGTCACCCGTGCCCTGCGCGTGAGACTGGACATAGCACATGCCGGGACCATGACTGGCGCTTGGCAGCAAGGGAACCAGGCGGCGAGGACTATGCCCGGGAGTGCTGGCCACAGGCCGGCGGGCTGCTGGGCGCACGCGGCGCGGGGCTCCCCTGGGCACCCGGAGCGCAGCAACGCAGCCGCCGCCGGGAGTTCATCCTTAAGGTTTCACAACTCATTTATTTAACTGCCTATTATCCTCTTGCATATCTGCATTCAGCAAGTGTGTATAGGTCGAAGCTCCCCTTTGCTTTTAAAAGAGCAAAATCTTAGATTATTTCTGAGATCTGGTTTTCTGATGTGGGTGCTCACAGCTGAGGCCTTCCCTCAAGTCAGGAGTTAGTCTTATCAGTGTCGATGTGCCTCATTCTCTCTATTTAGTGGAGAATTTGCTCTTCCTTTAGCTGGAGTAAGAAATGGGGCATGGACAGCTACGTGAAGATCTCAGAGGCCAGGACGACCGCTGTGGGATTGCCACATGGGCCAGCTACCCCACTGGGTGAGCTCCTGGATGGTGATAGGAAGGCCTCGACTGTGGACATCATGCCCAGAAGAGGGACTTTTTCTTTAAGGTGACAGCTCCTACTGTGTAGGATCCAACACTTGAGTCACTGATGAGTTTTGATGTGAATTCTGTGACATTTTTAGAGCAGTGAAATGATTCCACTACATAGTAACTGACATAAGTAGATTGGAATTATTGATTCACATAAGGAATGCATTCACTCATTTGATAATAAAATTTAAATTTTGTAAGGGTGATAACAGCTTTCTCTTTATAATGTCATTTATCTCTGAAGACAGAATTGAATGTGTCAACTCTGCACCAGGACAAAGAAGGGGTGCCTTCCACCTCCTCTAGTCAAACATATGCAAACTTTACGTCAGGTGCCCAGGAGCTGTGTCAAACCCTGTCCTTGAGAGAAGCAACACTTGACAAAAGCTGTGTGAGAACAAAGGAAACTTGTTTGAATAAAGAAAAAAAATCAATTGTTAGAAAAGCAAACAATAGATCTATTATTTTACTACTATAAAAGGGCCTGGGAGATCCAGTTGTAGCAAGGTGGTTGTAGTCCCGACAGGTTATGGACCAAACATGTGGATCTTGATTCTGGGATATCGTCACCAACTGTGGGTAAAGACCTGCTGGCCATGTTGCAGCCAAGGAAGGCCAGGACACTGGTGGGTGGCCAAGGAGGATAGGATTCCTGGGTGAAGGCCGGGCTTCAAACATGGTTCCATAGTCGTCTTAGAAGGTGGAAGACAGATGGAAGGATCAGAAGTGAGGGTCTGAATATACATTAAACCAAGCTGCAGGTAATCTTAGAAAAGTGCATCTGTATTTGAACATAAATTAATAAGTGCTGCCCAGAAACACGGCCTCTTTTCCAGTGAAATTTGTAAAGTTTCACAATTCGTGTATTTAAATGGCTGCTATTCTTTTGCACATGTACATTCAGCACTGTCTATTGCTCACCTTCATGAGGCGGTACTTGCTGGGGCTGAGGACACAAAAGTGAACCAGATAACCCTGGTCCCTGCCCTTGGAGCTTCATTGCCGTACAGCAGCCAGCACATCCCAGCATGGCAGGAGTCCAGGGCTCTGAAAGGGGAGCAGAGGTAACTGGAGCACGTGTCAGGGACACAGTGCCCTTTTGGGATCACAGAAGGTTTGACAAATGCCCTCTGATCAAATCATAAGAGATCTGTGTCATCTGTAGTACATGAGATGAGGAAGGAAGGCTGAATTGTCCTCGTAAGGATCTCATTCCCTAGATAACAAAAGATCCAGGGACAGGTTGGCTTCGAGCTTTATCAGATGCAGGGAGTCAGAGGTCCCACAGATGCCACCCTGTGTCCAGGAACGCCAATCACTGTTTCCAAGGTGGGGAGGGAGGCAGGCCAGCTAGCAGACCTGGGGCTTTAAAGCCTGAGTCCAGGTAGCAGGTCAGATGCTTGCAGGACAGCTGTCATTGAAGAGCTGATTCTCAGAAGTGCTCCCACACCTGGGGAGTGCATCTGCAAAACTATGGCCAACTCAGGTGGCGTCCCCAGCCCCACTGAGTCATGATGTGAACAGGGAGTGGAGGAGGGGATCCCTGTAGGGACACAGTCAACCAGATAGATGGGACCTCCAGAAACAAGGGCATCTGTCGTGTACTGGCAATGGGACCAGTGGGTAAGCATGGCAGGGGAGCCCAGGGTGACACCATGGCCACACAGAGGTTATCAGATTGCACAATTCAGTCAGGCTCATGTTCTGGCCAGGTGGATAAGACACCTGGATCTGTGAACCAGACTGTGACCCTCTTTCGTCCTGCACCACCAGGTAACATCCTCTTGTCTGTCCCTTCCAGATAATATCCTCTGAACTCTAAGGAATGTGCACAGGGCAGAAACTGTTGACATGTCCCTGGACAGTCCCTGCCCAAGTCCTACGTGAGACACCAGAGCTCTGGAAGCTACCTGCTCCTACCCAGGTGCTAGCACTGGTGGTTCTGGTTCTAGTCGCTTGGCCACGTGACCCTATCCCTCAATGGGGAAGTAAGAGGGGAGTTGGAGGCTGGTGTACGAAATGTGGAAGTGTTAGGTGCTGTCCTCAGTTTCTCTAGGAAGGACATTCCAGAAGGGTCACTCAAGAAGGGGCGGTTCCAGGACACAGCTTTTCTCCTGCTGGGTATTAGGAAAGATGAAGGTGTGAGATGTTCTCCCAACTCCTAGGAATATCTGTACCCATGCATGGAATGAAACATCCCAGTTACATTTTGTTTAAATGAAAAAACCTGGACCAACCATTTCCTCTCTCCCAGTGTAGACTTAAGCTTCTGGCCCCTGGACTCAAAGAAAAAAGCAAGAGAAATTACTGGCGACACAGAGGGATTGTGTAATGATAACAGGATCAGGTCACCAAGAATACATGGTAACCCTAACTGTGCATCAGTGTCAGAGCTTCAAATTAATGTGAAAGGAAAATAAAGAGAAATTTAAAAATCCATTGTTGGCTGGAGAGCTCAACAACCTTCTCTTCATGACTGGTAAAAACAGACCAAACATCAGTAAGACCTCATTAACACCACTGACCAAAATTATCTAGTCATTTATAAGATATCTCACCCCACAATATCAAAATGCATATTCTTTCCAAGTGCCCATGGAAACATGCAACAAGATAGATATGTCCTGGGACATAAAACACAAAAATCTGTCTACCATAACAAATTAAAAAAACCTGAAATCATACAAAGAGCTTCTCCAGTCACAATGGAACCAAAGTTGACATCAGTAAGAGAAAGATAACAGGAAAATCTCTACTGTGTATACATCAAAAAGGACGTCTCGAGGGGAAATAAGAATGAATGAAAATTTAAATATAGTATATTAAAATATGACCTAGAGCAAGTGAAGAGAGGAAAACAGTGCTGAGAAAAAAGGAAAAGTCTCAAGTCAATAATCTATGCTTCCACCTCAAGAACCTAGAAGAATAAGAATGGGAATGGTGGCTCACGTGTGTAATTCCATCTACTCCAGAGGTAGAAATTGGGAAGACTGTGCTTTGAGGCCAGTTCAGACAAAAAGTTAGTGAGACCCCATCTCATTCACTAAGCTGGGCACAGTGGGGTGTGCCTAGCTGCATGGGAGGCTGTAAGTAGGACAAAAATGGGAGACCCTGCCTGAAAAACAACTAAAGTGGAAAAGGTCTGGGAGTGTGGCTCAAGTGACAAAGCTCATGCTTAGCAAGTGTAAAGCCCTGGGTTCAAACTCTAGTACTGCAAAGGAAAAAAAAAATCCTGGAAAAATAAGAGCAAAATAAGTCTTAAGTAAACAGAAGAAAATGACAGCTTGTGGCTCTAGGGAGAAATCAGTGAAACTGGACGACTGAGAATAAAGTCAATGAAACAAAGGAATACTTCTTTGAAAACATCAGTAAAGTAGACAGCTCTCCAGCAAGACTAAGGAAAAAGAACAGACATAGGTTATGAGTATCAGGATGGCACAAGGTGACCTTGTGGCCACCTTAGAGGTTTTAAAGAAGGCAAGTCCGCTCTTATTACCAACTTATTTGGGGAAACCCACAAATAATCTGAGAAATGTGCTACAGTCCTTTCCATAGTGTGTCTGGCCAGAACTGCTATGGCAAAGATGTAACTCCTGTATGTTGGCTCTGTATATTAATATCTTTCCAAATCAGAAAGCAATGAGCTTAGCCTAAGAACCAGTCAGTTAAATAAATATGGCTGTTCCCAAGAAAAACCTATCGGCTGAGAGGGCTGCCAAGAGGACAACCCTGACACTGTGAGTGCTGATCTGCCCTACTCTGCCTGCTTGAGCTTTAGGACTAAGAATTCCCAAAACCCTTGTAATATGAGAATGGGTAACAGAGAAGCCCAATCCTTTTATAGCTGATAAGAAACTGTCTGTTTTAGGAACAGCTGTTTTAAAAGTATTATTCATACACTCACAAAATCGTACTCATTTTGCTATGACTATATTCAGCAAAGTCAATGTCATCATTAACTGAAAGAATTCTAGATGCAAAATGCTGAAGAATGCTAACCAGATTCTTTGTTTTTATTGTTTTATTATTCATATGTGCATACAAGGCTTGGGTCATTTCTCCCCCCTGCCCCCACCCCCTCCCTTACCACCCACTCCACCCCCTCCCTCTCCCCCACCCCCTTAATACCCAGCAGAAACTATTAACCAGATTCTTGATTTAAACTCTTTAATACGTTTAAGTATTTGATAGTCTTTTTGTAAGCTGACATCCCATACAAAAAGTGATTACCGTATATAGTTATTTGTCAGTTCTTTAAAGGATTCAGGCATTTGAGACAAGAAAACTCTTTTAGGATAGTCTGTTTGTTTTCTTAAACAGTATTGGTTTCATTCAGACACTTTCAAAGCCAACAAAGCATGTCAGTTTTAATTATCAACTTTACTTGGCAGTTTGGACAGTTGGTATTTGTAAGTTTAGTTTGAATTACTCCTGTCCCTCTGTAGTGGAGAATTACTAAGTAACACCAAAAGTCAGAAAGCTTCAGGTGACAGATGAGAAGAATTTGAGTTGTTTTTGCTTCCTCTCTGTGAGTGGCTTTGAATGACTGAAACTAGTGTGGAAGTAGATGTTAGTCTGCCTGCCTCACCCCAATTGAAGGCTGCTAATTTCAAATAACTCATGATTAATTACTTGTATCAAGTGCTATACAAATTTATGAGCTCTATAAGCCATCATTTAAGCTTCCAGTAAAGTTGGTTTGTAGAATGCATTCTTCTTCAAATTAACCAAAGGACTTTTTATTCAGTGTGCTCCATATGTCACATAAGGAAGCTTTGTGCCTTGATATGGCAGGCGAAATAACACTGTCAGTTTCATTGCTGTTTCAAATCTGTTTCAATCAGAACTACTGGGTTGTCTGAGGAACTGAGCAAAGCCAATTGGTATTATCGTAATGTCATCTGAAAAATGATTTTTCATTCAGAAAATCCATGAATTGTTAAGGCGGTAAAATGCTTCTGATATGGAACAAAGAAAGTGCAAACTGATACTCAGCAGGGGAAATAAAGTTAGCTTGGATTAAAGTGGGCACGTTTAGTTTTGAGAATTCTACTTAAGTCCCCCTGTCCACAGAAAAGCTAGTATTGCTTGAACATAAGAAAGTTCCTATGGTAGCCATACCTTGAAGCACAGTATTGTACATAAGTAAGTACCTTGATTCTAAATTAAATCCAGATTTAACTAGTATATATTATTTTATATCTTTGTTGTATTAAAATATTTAAAAACACTAAAAATATTTATAAGAAAAAAATAAATTATCAGCATTATAGCCACACCTTCACCGAAGACAGTATCATAGTTTAATTAACTACTACCATGTAACAAACCATCTCAAAACATAGTGACTTCAAACATTGCAACTTCAGTGCTCCTGAGTCCTGGTTTGGTTGAGTTTCTTTCAGCTGGTCTTGCCTGGGCCATTCATGGAATTACATTCAGTTGGTGGACTAGCTGAACCTAGATGTTGTAAGATGACTTCACCCACTTCTATGGGGTTTTGAAAGAGTTGCTGGAAGGCTGAGGTCCATGTTTCTCTATGATCACTCATCCTCTGCCAGGACAGACTGACCTACAACAGATGACAGCAAGCCCAGTGTGTAAGCTGTTTTTTAGTCTCTTTTCCATTATAGTGTGTGGTGGCCCAATGGCCAGATAAAAGCATGTGTTCAAGCCAGAAGTCACTGTGTCGGGGAACCACAGAAGCATGTAAATACTGGGAGGAATGAGTCATTGTGCATCATCAGTGTCACAGTCTACCCTGACCACATCACATATGCCAGGCAGCCCTAAGAAGATGAGTGACGAGTCCTAAGTCATGGGGGAAATGAAATAAACAATGTGTAAAACATGACAGGAGTACCTCTGGTTTCAGTCTTGTATATAAAGGGTGTAGAAGTTACCAATGTCCTAACAACATGTAAGAACCTAAACAAACTGAACAACAGGACAAACTCTTACCACAAAACCTGGAGAGATAAACAGGTACATACAGATACAGTTTCTTGGAGCAGAAAGCCACTAGCAGAGATATCTTTGGGATACAGTACTAGAGAAGGAAAACCTGAACAAGAGTTGTCCAATAGCCAGAGGCTCAGTGTGGACAGGCTGGGTATTTTAAAACTTCAGGAAGATCCAACCTTATAGGGCTCCTCACAGTTAGGTGAGTTTTGCTTCCAGCTCAGTCAGGTTCTCATGGTAAGCATAAAGGGAAAAGTAACCAATTCTGAATCCAAAAACATTCCATTTGTAAGGTCTGACTTCAGGAGAAACTACTTTTTAAGGCGTAACTGACTGAAGGTTTATCACAGCCTGAGTGACCCAGGGGAAGGGGACTCCTGAACTCAACCTGTTCAGGGTTTCATTTGGGAGAGGCCCATACTTAACCCCAGATGCCCCCTAGTCTTCCCTGTGAATGTGGTGGGGGTGTGGAAATATCTAACTACATGCCTCTAGACATCCTGTTCCAACAAAAAGGGGGGAATGAGGAACGCTTTGCTGTTCGGTCACAGAGCACAGATTCACTAAAGGTCTGAGACCTCATCAGAGAACTGGAACTATTTCTCTTCCCCCAACACCCAACCACCACAATACTAAATGTCTATTTAGCACAGTTTCTTTCACACAATACAGCACGTCTGGCTTTCAACAAAAAATTAGCAAGGTCTACTGATAGACAAAAATTGTGTGAAGAGACAGAGTAGAAATGTTGGAATCATCAGATCAGAAATAAAAAGTACCAATAATTAATAAGCAAAGGGTTCGAGCATAAAAAAGTGGTCAACATGCAAAAGCAGATATGTAAACAAAGGGATGAAAATTCTAAGAAAGAATAAAAAAGGCCTACTAGAAATTAAAAACATAGTGACAGAAATGGAGACTGTCTTTAGGGTCATTTATAGACAGAACTCCAACAGAAAAAGTCTGAACTTGAGAATATGCCAACGGGAACTTTGAAAACTGATAAGCAGAAAGAAAATCAAAGACTATGAGATAACTACAAATGAGTACAAATCAAAGACTATGAGATAACTACAAAGATGCATAATAGGAAACTAGAAGGAGAAGACTGAAAGGATAAAGTATTTGAAGGAGTACAACTGAGAACGTCCCCCAAAATTAATGTCAGACACAAAACCATAGATCCAGTAAACTCTCAAAGAACAATAAACAAGGTAAATTCAAAACCACAAATGAAACAAAAATAATACCCACACATACAAACAGAAAATCATGAAAAAAGCCAAAAGAACAAAACACTTTACATAAAGAGCAGTAAAAAATTAAATCCAACTTCTCTTCAGAACCCATGCAAGTAAAAAGAGAGTGAAATAAAATATAAGGTAGAGGGTTAAAAAAGAATCTAGAATTCTGTATCTTGTGCAATTATCCTTCAAAAATGGGGAAAAATAAGGACTTTCTCAAACAAGCAGTGTTTCTTAGTACACTGGCCAGCAGCAAATGTTAAAAGAAGTTCTTCAGATAGAAGGGACATGATAATAGTCAGAAATTTGTAACTACATTAAGAAAAGAAGAGCAAAAGGGAGAAAAATTAATGAAGACAAAATAACAACATTTATTTCCCATTTGCTAAAAACAATAGCAGCAACAATTTGTTCTATATGTGTATAGATAGGTGATAAGCAGGTAAGTCGATAAGTAGATAGAGGTTGTGTTTGCTTGCATATAAGTGAAATGAACAACATTAATGGCAGAAGGAATGAGAAGAATGAACTGTGATTATTTCTAATAAGTTAGTTTTATTGCATGTGAAGTGGTATGGTTTTATTCCAAACCAAACTTGGATTAGTTGTAATTGCAAACTCTAGAGCAACCAGTAAAGAAAAATGAAAGAAAGTTAGCTGATACAGTAAGAAATAAGAGAAAATGGAAATATATGAAATGGTCAATTGAATCCACAAAAGGTAGAAAATGAATACAAAACAAAAAAAGAAACAAAGACAAAGACAAAGACTAGAAAATGGTAACAAATATGGACATATTAAAATACATTTGTCAATAATCATTTGAAAGTTCAATGGTTTAAAACAATGGATCTTACGGGTACATAGATCATAATTTTACATTGTACTTCATGAGCATACATGATCATTATTCATCAACTAAAAATAAAATAAAATGAAAACTCAAACAATCAATAAGACTCTAGACAAGCTAATAAAAAGATATAAATCACCAGCAATGAAATTAAGAAAGTGACATCAATAATTATCCTATGGACATCAAAATGATCATAAGTGAATACTATGAATAACTCTGCACACAAATTCAATAAAGTACACGAAATGGAACAATTTCTTGAAAGACAAATCTGCCAAAATTCACACAAAAAGAAATAGACTATCTGAGTAGGAGTATATCTATCAAAAAATGGAATCAATAATTAATAACCTTCCAAAACAGAAATCACTTGGCCCAGGTGAGTTCTGGTTACTCCTAACAACCATTTAATGAAGAAATTATATTAACGCTGTACAGTATATTCCAGAATACAAAAGCAGAGGGATTACTTCCTAGCTCATTCTATTGGGTCAGCATTGATCTAATACAAATCAGACCAAAATATTAGAAGAAGAAAAAGTAACAACCCCATAAAAACTCAACAAATTCTTAGCAAATATCATTCAAACCTAAATAATAACAATTATATGGTACAACCAAGGGCAATTTTTCTCTAGTGTGAAAGGCTGGTTTAACATTTGTAAATCAATTATTGTAATATATCATATCAGCAGTCTAAAGAAGAAAGATCACACGATCATACAAATAGATGCAGACACTCTCAGTGTACAAGCTTCCTCACCTGAAAAAATAAAACATGTAGAAGACACTAAAAGATAACACCATCTTGAATGGTAAGAAACTCAAAGGTTTTCTGCTAAGATCAAAAACAAGGAAAAGATTTCTCATCATTTTTTTCAACATCATACTGGAAGCCAGAGCTTATAAGACAAGGAAATTAAAAAGTATACAGGTTTGGAAAGGAGATATATGTTGACAGATAACAGGGATGTCAAGGAAAATCTTACAGAATCAGTAAGCAAACACCTTGCATGAATAACTGATTATAACAAAGTTCTAAGCTATAAAATTAATATGCAAAAATGAATCTTATACACCAGCAATGAGTAAGTGAAATATGAAATTGAAAACATGAAGCCAAAATTAAATACTCTAATAAGAATATAAAAGCTGTGTTTGAGGAAAACCATAAAACTGTGATTAATAAATCAGGAAACTAAATATGTGGTCATATATTTCATGATGTTTGCAGGAATAAGAAGATTCAATCATTGTTTATTTATTTATTTTTTAGCTGGAGAACTTACTTTTATTCTTGCAGTTTTATACTAGAAAATCATTTAATAATCCACTTTCACAATTGATTTATAAAAAATTGAATCCTTAAATTGTACATTAACATCCTATGATTCCAAGTTGTATTATCACTCTCCTTCAAGTCTGAAGAAAATGATAAATTTACTAAGTTCCACAGACAGCACAGTCCCACCGACACAGCATTTAGTGTGAAGTTCTACACTCATATGAGAATTAAGAATAGCCAGTCTCAAACTGGCTTGAAACCTGATTGTGTTCCTGGCGCGGGATACCTGCAGTAAGTCTGTGAGTCCACACTAAGACACAAAATTAAAGTAGGGTATATGTATCTCAGAAAAAAACTTTTCACAGCAGATTAAAAACTTTCCCAAATTTCAACTGTTTTATGGTGTTTTATCCAATGAAACTTTCAAAATGCCAGTAACTTTGAATTAATTACAAATAACCTTAGATAGAATTTATTTTTTAAAGTTTGCCCAGCATTTCAAAATGATTGTGGCATTAATACAAGTTTTAAAATGTCAAAGTGTGCTATACATATTGCACTTTTCTACTGGGACTGGGCTAGAATCTTCTGTGGCAAGATACCAAAACTACAGAACAAAATACATTTTAAAATCAATAGGTACTTGATTAATTTCCCTGAAATTATCAGAATCATTACCAAAATCTTCCAGGATTTTGTAAGATTTGATTACTTACACAGTTTTTTAAATTACTTACGGAGGGAATAAAAAAACAAAACCCTCATTTAATGACTGTTTATGTCCTTTTTTGGTTCCTCAATGACGAAAGAGAATTTTAAACAAATTACGTTTCATGTTTCCTGACTTAATAAAAAACTAAAAATTTTCATTATCCAAATCAATAAATACAATAATCAGAAACTATTAACTTTGGAATGTCTATGTCTGTCTGCCTGTAGGTCTCCTTAGAACCCTTCCAAGCTTTTATAATCAAGAAATTTTAATCAATTATGTACTAGAATCATTTTAGGTAAAGAAAAACTTATTTTGCAAAAATAAAATCCCAATATGCTTGACAAAAACAAGCTATTCGTTGTCATTTGTGCGCCACTGAAGACATTACTGAAATCTGTCCAATGGTTTATTTCCAAGGGGTCCACCATAAACTTCTTCGGAATGTTTTAAGATTGCCTGTAGCTAGAGTGGACCCTGCTCTCCTTCACTGTTTGGAGGTGGTTTTGGTCTTGGCATCTTACTAAGAATAGTTGCCATCTCCTTTCTCTCATCAAAATTCTTCCACTGCTCATATAGTTTTAAAATAACCCTGATCATTTCCAACATCTTCTCCATATCCACAGAAAGCTCAGCAAAGCACTGCCTGGCACCTTTCTGCTGCACAACACAGGCTAGGTGTAGGCAAGCTAAAGCTATCATGAAAGGAGGATACAGTAGGCAAAGATCCGTTCGGCAGGTGCCATTCACTATCCTCCATGCAAGGGAAGCAACATGTCTTCTTGGCCCATGTCCTGCCCCTGCTGGAGCAAAGGTCTGCAAGGATGCTACACTATCAAGCCACAATCCATTGGTTCTCAGAGATGAAATTCACATTCTGATACATGATTCATCCTATAAGGAAATTCCTTTGGAAAGGCATATGAAAATCTAGTTTTTAATACAGATGTAGCAGCAGAAATCAATCTTGTATTTGAGACTACTCCAAATTCCTCTACTTGGATGCCAAAAATACACACGCAGGAGCCATTAATACAGGATCTACACTTTGCGGAGAATACCTGGCATAGAATCTCCTGAAATCATCTGTAGCAGTGGCAATAACTTGTTGTCTTAACTTGAGATGTTCACCTAATGCTTGAATAACATTTGTAAAAAAAAATTTGTAACTTCCAGTACTCTTCTTCTGAGAGAAACTTTAACTCCTTTTGGCGCTCCTTCAACAGATCTTGTTTATCCAAAATCCATTGCAAATAATGGGAGCGCTGCCAGAAGTTCCCTGCCATGGAACACAGCTCGCCGCGATAAAAAAGCACCAGCCGGCGGAGCGGCCCGCGGCGCGACCATAGACCCGGCCCGTCGTGTACCCGCGACCCCGGATCAGATCTGCTAGACTCTGCTCCGCGACGGCGACCGGCGACCGAAAGAGCTCAGTCATTATTAAGATGCCAGTTGTTTCCAGCCTGCTCTGTAGAGTGAATGCATTCCAGCAAGTTAATTGCTGGATATAAACAACAACAGAAAAAATGGTTATGAAACTTTATGGAGACACAAAAAAGACCCAGAAGAGTCAAAACGACACTGGAAAAGAAGAAACTTTGATGGTAATACCAGACTTCAAGACTTCTTATAAAGCAACAGTAATCAAGACAGTGTGATTTTTGAGAACAAGACAAGAAAATCAGTGGAACAGAAGACAGTCCCTTAGTAGACCCATCTGAATGTATTAACTGATTGTGAAGAAAGGAACAAGAGCAATACAGTACAACAGGGCAAAGATCCTTTCTGCAAATGATGCTGGATCACCCAAATAGTCATATTATCAAACAGAATCTCAGAAAGAAAATAAATATAATGATTGAAAACCACATTTGATGTAAAACATTGATCTATAGATTCGATGTTTCCCCTTAGCAAAACAAAACCAAATATATCCATTCCTAGATATATCATAGTTAAACTGTGAAAAAAGAATGTTAAAAGCAACAGAGAAAAACTCCACTTCATGTATAAGAGGACAATAGTGAGATTTCCAACTGACTTCCACTCAGAAACAATGCAAGGATGTTGGTGTGATGGTATATACAGAGCTAAAGAAAGAAAAAGTTGAGAAAAGATTCCAAAGAAAAAATGAGGATATTCCAAGATAAACAAATTGAAAACATTTGCTGTTAGCAGTACTACCTTACAAGCAACACTAATGAAAGGCATTTGAATGGTAAGAAATGGTTAATTCTCTGATTTGAGTATAGTGGATCGATTAGGTAAAGGTGTGTGTATGTGTGCACAGAAGTTCCCAAAACTTCTTTTGCAGCTTAAATTTGATTTTACAAGCAAAACTGCTAGAAACAAGCACAAATATCCCTTGAAGGTTTATTTTAATTTTTATGAATTTCAAATAATAATGTTTTTTGCTTAAGAACTTTTAGCTGAAGATAGTAAATTAAATACAAAAACAAGATTTTTATTAAAAATTCACAAAACTATAAGAGAAATTGCAGGCTGATGTCTGAGTTGACACAAGGCAAGAACATATCGTGTGGGAATGTTGGAGTTGTACACAGAGCTCTTGAGCATAGAAAACCATGTGAAACAACAAAATTTCCAGAGACAAGTCAAAGTTACAAAATCTATGAAAGAGATGGTCTTCAGAGATCTCCAAGGAAGCAGCTAATGTCTGGGATCAATGGAGAAGTAACAGAAAATGAGCTGAGTTTCATCTCTAACAAAACCAGCAGGTAGAGTTGGAGGTAGGGGGGATGTGCTGGGCTGGAGGCTGGGGGAGGGGCTGTGGTGCAGCTTCTTCTTCCCCTTCCCCCTCCCCCCTCTCAGCACCCCTTTGTGATGAGGGCACAGCTCTGTGATGCAGGCCTGGAACCTTACTGCCTATTCCCCAAAAGAATTTCCAGAACTCAGTTGCTCGAGAACAACAGTGCAATTCAGATGTTGGAGAATTTTCTCTTTTCTCTGAATAGCATTAGTGCCACATGGCTGATCCCCAGCTCCACCACTTGGGCAATGGATATGATCCTTGCCTTTGTGTGTGGACTAGGACTTTTCTTACTATTAATTCCTTACCTCCAGAGTAAGCCACCCTCACCACCAGTTGGGAAAAAGAAGAAACTGAGGAAGGTAAGAAACCTATAGGCCAGACCCAACAAATGATAGTTCTCTCTTTTTTTTTTTTTTACTATGTTCACTTTTCCAAATCAAATACAGACAATGTCAGAAGGGAAATCTCAGGACAGAACATCCTTCTCATAACCATTGACAGGTCAAGGCAGGGCTAGCATGAAAACTCAGTCATCTACTTGAGCTCTCAGACCCATCTGTGTAGCGTGCTGCAGGTGCAAGAGTGAAGTCAATCACAAAGACTCCTGAGGGAATAAAGGCCCCAAGCACTGGTTCATCTGTTCACTTCTCATGGAAGGAGCCTGTGGGCCACACCAATCCTCCATGTTGGCCTGATTCAGAGGGCTGTGCTGAGTCCCTGAGAGACTCTCATCAGTGAATGATGAGTCAGAGAATGGTCTCATGAGTGAATGATGGTCTCATGAGTGAACGGTCTCATGAGTGAATGATGAAGTCAGAGAATGGTCTCTGACTTCAGGAAGATGACAACTGGCAGCTGAGAGGCACCTACAGGGCTGGGTCTGTTGCTCTGAGCAGCAAGACAGTGACTGAGTATATCCATGGTGGATCTCATGGAGAAATCCCATGTGTGTTGTCCAAGAAAGACAGAAAACATTTTTACCCATATTAAAAATAAGTAAAAGGAAAGGCAAGGATATGGAGTTCCCATAGGTAAATGTAGTAGCGTTGTATTATCCAGGACAGGGAATGTCTGCACCTTGTTTAGGGAGAGGAGAGAGAGAACGAAGCCATAGCCTTTTTATTCTCTTTCAGCATCAGGTAAAGTGGGCACAGAGCAAGAGGAAAAGGAAGACTGGTGGCCTGAAAGGTAGGCTCTGTGCTTCCTTTCTTGAGGGGACTTTATCTCACCTGTTGCTAGGATCTCATCCAAGTCTCCTAGGATGTCAGTTGCAGGGCCCTGAGACAGAGTGTCCTGGGAAGGAAATCAGATTATGGGATACTTCCCATGTCCTGTGAATACACAGCTGTGATGGTTCTGGGGATGGTTGTGACCCAGTAGAGGTTGGGTTGGGAGGCTTTGGAGCAGTATTTCCTTGATTGGAGGTAGGACCTGCAGGTCTACCAATGGACAAACTCCTACTCCATTAAAGACTCATTCTTCCTTGAAATGACCCACCCTTTCTCCCTCACAGGGCTGTTATAGAGGTAATAGAGGGTGGATAGGTGCGAACACCCTATCAATGATGAAATGAGTTCACTCTATGTTTGTTACTAGCACTCTCACCAGTCACATGGCCTTGGACACTGAGGCTTGAGCTGCAGAGTTTAATATCCAGTGGTCTCTACCAAGTGGACATTTCATTCAGCCTTCTATAGGATCCCAGGTCCTTCTGTTCCCCACCATAATAATTCTGTCTCCATTTCCAGTTTGCAGACATTGGAGGAAAAAAGTGCACAAGATTCGGGACCTGGTTTCACTTCTGCACAGGTGAGGACTTTCCTCTTCTCCTTACCCTCATTCCTACCTCATGGAATGGAGTGGTAATGGGGTTGGATGGTACTCAGATTTGGGGGGATATGATAAAAGCTCTGAGTTGTAGGATAGCAAGGGCTCTGTAAAACTCAGGATGGTGGGGCAGTGGAAGGGGCATAGAGTACAGGTGCCTATCTTATCCACTCTGCCCGGTCTTCTGGCCCATCTCCTGCTGACTTCAGGTTGTACCACCTGTTTCCTGCAGCCACCTAGGGAAGCTCCATGAGAACAGCAGCTTTCAACTGCCATTAAGAGGAAATGCCCTGGGTGAAATACTCATACAAGAGTCTGCTAGAATCCACCAGCCACCTGGACAGCCTATGGAGGATGGCTTTGTCACTACCTTGTCCCCTTTGGCTTCTCCAGCTCCTCTGACTGAGTGTCTACTGCCTCTGGCCTCTACCTTGTCAACAGTCGCACTGACTCCCCCAGTTTCTTTTGGATCACACTCATTCCAGAGTGCCACTAGGTCACCAGAGACTTTGATTCCTCTAGGAAGACTTTCACCCCAGCCACCTGCACATCCCCCACACCCATCTCATTCTAATGAACACATTACCTGCCCGCTGTCCATGCCAGATCCAAGCCTGGCTCTTCCTCCAGGTGCCTCAAAGGAAATCCCACTGACGACCATCCCAGAAACCTTCTCTCCATCCAACAGCTCTTGGTTGCCTTCTCCTAATCCTGACATCTCAGGCCCTGGTCGCTCTAGCTGTCCTATCTCAGCACCCTCTTGGTGGCAGGTGGCTGCCAGAACCTGGTGCTTCTCCAATTCATCACATCGTGAATCCCAAGGAGTCCATCATTCCCACCACCCACTAGAGGACTCATTCAGGCAGATAGAGGTTGGGGGTCCCTTTTTCATTAATCCTGATGTCCAGAAGCTGCTGGAGATAATGATAAGCAAGAGAGCCAAACTTAAAGTTTGTAAGGGAAGAGGAAAGGAGGGATCAAACGAACTACTGGAGTCACTGGGTAATACATTAAAGACACTCAGTGAGCAGGAAGCTATGACCCCCCAACCCTTCTGGAACACAAATGGCAAACCAGAGCAGCTTCTTGGTTCTCAGCAGCAATTTTGCCCCAATCTGTTAGGGAACCATTTACAGCAGAAATGTAGCCAGCTTTTCTGGGGCTTGCCCTTTCTACACAGCGAGTCCCTGGTAGCTACCATGTCTGCTCCCCCACCAGAATTTCCCTGCATTTTATTCAATGGACTCTCTAATTACATTCCATTACAAGTTCAAGGTAATGGACCTCCACAACTGCTTTCCCCTCAGCCCTTACTCCACCACTTGGTCCAGCCTCAACATTTGACTCCAGTCTTACCCTGGTCCCAGCCTCCATCAGTGGCTGTGAGCCATACCCAGACTCATCTCCCATCCTCTCTCTCAATCCCACCATACCACTCATTCCCAGTGAGAGCCTGTGGAGTTTCTTGCTCTATAATCCAGAATGGGACCCAATTTCCTATTCCAACTACTGTTCAACATCTAGAACGTCACTTTTTGAAGAAGCGTCTAGAAAGTAAGAGGGCTTTACCCTCTGTGATCAAAAAATCTCAGGATGTCTTTAGCCAATACACTCCCAAAAATTGGGCTTCCCAGGACCAGGGGTCCACTGTAAACCTCCCAGGGGATTTTATCAACCCAGAGCTCCGAGACCATTTAGAGCAACACCTTCGACAGAGGTTCACACAACACCGGTACAGACTACCATGCAAGATCCAGCTGTCTCCGGACTTGATGGATTCCAGGGGCAAATTCCCAGGGGCAGGTCAGGCAAAGAATAACAGGGGGACTTCGCAAACCTCCATGTTTGCAAATGACAGCAGTCAGAATATACAGAAGACTATCTCAAGGGGTCCAGAAACTCTCCAGAGATGGGAGAACTCCAGCAAGGACCTGGGTCATTGTCTGGGGAGGGTAACAAAAGGTCTATACAGGGATCCAGAAAACTCCCGAGTGAGGGTTCTAGAAACCATCTCTGAGATAGAGTCAGAAAGGGACTTTATGAGACTCACAAGAAGTGACTCAGGTAATGCTTCCTTGATGGGTCCAGACAAGAAGCATTTAGAGGACCTCTTACATGTCCATTTAAACCCAAAGATGGGGCAGATCAATACGGGCAGGATGCCAGTGGGTGTTTATCATTCTGGGCACACTATGGACCATGCCTTGTCCCCTTCTGAAAACTCAAACATTGACATGGGAACTGGGAATGAACTGTCCTCAAAGGTTTGGGAGACCTGCAGAAGCCCATCCCAGAAGCTTTTCCTTCTTCACCCTGACACTGAACAGGTGCTGGAGGCACATGTTAAAAGGCTTTGGGTGAGGCACAAGTGGGGCCTACTCCTCAAGGTCCTCAACTTCATAAACCTCCTCACCCTTAAGAAGGCTCCAGCCTTGCCCCCTCCACAGCCTGCCTCTCCCTACTTAACCTCCTGTGACTCCAGGGCAGACTCCATGGCCAAGGTGTCCAATTTCCTAGGAGACGCTCTTGAAAAAGGTCCAGAAGAGGAGGTGACAGGAAAAACTGCAATTACAACCATGCAGAGTCCTTTTCCTGCCTTCCCACTCAAGTCCCCAAAAGAGACATCATCTAGTGACAACTGTGAACTCTCTGAGACCCCTGTAATTGCACAGGAAGGGAGCCTTCTTTCTCAACCCAGAACTTGCAGCCTTGTGGGAAGAACCTGGCACATTGATACTGTCCCGGGGTCTGGGAGAGGCAGTCCCAAACCAAGTCCGGGCCCAGTAACAGGCATGCATGAGCTGCAGGTGAGAAGACGCGCGCTCTCTCGAGACTCCTTCCATGGTGTATCCATACACGAGAGGTCTGTAGGACCCAACTTGTCAAGGCCAGAAGACATCAGGGAGCTAGTGGAGGACAATGAGGAGCTGTCCTCTGATTGGGAAGTCACATTGGGGACCAGTGTGATGGCAAGCTCCCGATCCAATAGTGTGAATATGAGAAGTTTGGAATTTCTGGGGAGCAGCAAAAGCCCATCCCTGTCCAGAATATCTAATTCCCAGAATCCATTAGACTCATGCCTGAAAGAACAGGCAGGGTCAGTCAACACACCACATGGCCAGGCTGCTGGTGGTGTCCTGCAGGACTGTGCCACTAGCACGTACCTGCAAAAGTCTGCTCCTGAGGTGCTCTTTACTGCAGACATCCTGGCTTCCCAGGGACCTCAGTCAAGTTCACAGAACATTTCTGGTAGCAGCACATACATTTCCCAGGGGCTGTGCCCTCCCTTGTCAATGAGAAGTTACAACCGGGAACAACAGGAGCTCAAGACCTGCAAGTTCCAAGACCTATGGTATAACAAGTTGTTTTGTTCACTTGAGAAGAAAGAGAGCTGTTGGAATCCCATAGCAGGAGAGCAGGAAGACAAGTTGGCAGGGGTGAAGCTCTTCCAAGCCTCAGGGATGAATTCTGCTGACCAGGTTAAGGAAATAAATGCCGATGGGAGCAATTCCTCCCCATGTCCACCAGAGCAGGGACAGGATTCTACAGAAAGGCATTTCATGAACAGGATAAGGAAATTTCTGAAGTCAATTTTCCCCAATAAAGGCAAAGAGCAGGCAAAATCCATGAAAAATATCAAGGACCCATCAGCTGCTCCCAAGACCCAAGGGTCAGTCACAAGCAGACACATGGATAGTGGCGGGGGTGAAGCCCAAATGCTCATGACTACTACTGGATTGATGCTAGAGGAGAAAATGAAGTTACGCCATAAATCTTCTGGCTCCAGGAAAAATCTGCCCAAACAAGAATCCCAGACTCCTTTGGGTAGGTGTTCCCACTATCACAGGACTCCTTCCTTCCCTAAGCCAAGCAGAGTGATGAGTAGGGCCTGTGATCCCCAAGCTAGCCCCAAAGGTAACAGCTATTCTGTCAGCAGTAGGTGGATCGGTCCCTGCCAACATAGGCCAATGGGGGTAGTTGCCTCAGGTTACCTTGTCCACTGTCCCAGGCATTGTCTTCTTTGGAGAGGGGTGTTGTACGATCACCCACACCATTCACCTCACATAAATGTTGGTAGGAAATCTTTTCCCCAAGAAAACATTCAGTCCACACAGAGCAAAACTGTTTTTTCTCACATGTGTGCATCTGCTGTGTAATAATGGCGTCTTCCTATCCAGATGTCTATTGCTTTCTAATAAATGTTTTTGTCTCATCAGAAGTACTGGCTTTTGTCTGCACTGTGCTGGGCATAGGGAAAGGTCAGCAACTGGTCTACCTCAGAGAGGTTCTAGAAGGAATGTTCACATACAGAAGGGACAGTGGCACTGAGGACTCACCCTCACCCCAAATTCCCTTACTGCACTTTAAGTGTCCATCATTTGGTAACTATAGAAACATACTATATATAGAAAGCCTTTAGGACTTTTGGATTCCTGAGGAATAGAAGATAACTGACTGCTCCAGGAGCCTCTGCTGTCCCTGATGGAGACTAGGATGGCTGCTCAGTACTGTGTTGTCCCCGGCCATGGTCACCTGCTTTCTCTTCTGGGCACAACCTATCAGTAGTGGGACATGCTGGGGTATAGAAAACAATTGAAAGAGAACCAAATGGTCGCACCTGTTCTCTTAGCCTGGAGTGATAAGACCACAGGGACTGAGCCACTCATTCTGACCCCTCGCCAGGGCTCTCTGCTCTGGGGCCACAGGCCTCAGGAAGCCCCTTTACTTTCAACACAGACTGGAAAGGAAACAGAGACTTGAAACAGGGAAGATTAATTTCCTAACAGTTATTTTAAGAAGTTTGTTTGGTGTCACCTCTTGAATTCCAGGAAGGAGTTGACAATTGGTGGAAAAGTGGGGTCCAGTAAATTCTGGCTGTGATTCACAGGCTGGTGACCTTTATACACACACATGGCCCCAGCACTCTTCCCAGGGGAAAGGTTGGGTAATAAATTGGACCAATCGGCTGACCTGGGGTTGCACAGCACATGTGTCCTGGCCCCTAGCCCTCATTTACCCCAGAGACTAAGCTGGGGAAGAGGCATTAGAGGGAAAGTGACTTATCTAAGATGCCTGAGCTTCCAACATTGGTGGCAAGACAGGAATGGCACTGCTTCCAGCTTGGTTTCCTCATCAGGTGACCTGTCTATGTGGGAAACAGGAGGGGCCAATGCAGGGAAAGTAGCAGCCAATCCTCCAAAGCATACCATGCTGTGTCCCATGAGAGGCAGATAGGGTCGCCATTCCAGAGGCTTCCTTTTTCCCAGTGGAAGGCCCTGTGCCAGGAACCACTACTGACACAAATGAAACGGCATAGCCCTGCTCCCATGCCTGCTTCAGACAGGGAGAAAGGGACAATGGGCCAAGACTCAGCCTACTTTCTCCCCTGGCCATGAAACCCACTCCAATCCAGTTGGGCCTATAAGAGGCTCTCCTACGGTCATTTCTTGAGGGTTAAAGGATCTGGAGTTGGTGGGCGAATACAAGGTCCAGGCTAAGATGGATAAGAGGGTGGCTTTGCGGGCTTGGCACTGGGTATCAGTGTCGGGGCAGATTCCTCAGATCCCTGCTGTGGGGAGAGGCTTATTTGGTCTCATTGGGCATTTCCCCCTCTCGCTCTCCCCGCAGAGTTCCTGGTTTTTACAGGAGATTTGATGCACCCTTGCACCTTGTGCAGTTAACACAGTGTTATCCTTTTCATTATTGTCACCCACATTTACTTCTTTCTGTTTCTTATATATATAGAGACTGATGCCCCAGAGATGCATCCTCACGGCTCTGCCATGGACAGTTTGCCCCAGCAGAATGCCTGAGCATCCCTAGCACTGCTTCCTCCTTGATTTCCCCACCATTCTCCAGACTCTTTCCCTGCTTGTCCAGTGGGATGGTAATCTGGTGAAGGGTTCTGTTGGCTCTGCACTAAGGCAGAGCCACTGGCCCCAGGAGCAGAGGCCTTGGCCAGAGTCTCTATCTCAGTGGCCTGGAATATCAGTACAACATGCTGAAATTAAACAACTACCAGCAATTGTTTAGACTCTGTTAAATTTTTTCCTGTTTTGTTACCCATTTAAAGTACTTTCTAGAAAAGAATTCCAAGTCACAGCTGCTACAAGTGTTGATCTTCAAAGCAAAGGAATCATTAGAAAGGACTTGGGCAATGGAGATTATTTGTGAGATGCATTAACCAGAGAAATACTTTAAAACATCAGTCAACCCGCTCTTCTGGTTCTGAGTCCACTTAGCCAGTGGCTGGAATTCCGTATCACAGGTGTGCCTTTATCTTTTGTTTCTGATTTTTTTTTTTGAAACAGTACCTGGCTATGTAGTCCAGGCTGGCCTTGAACTTGTCATCCTCCTGCTTTAGCCACCTGAGTTCTGACCTTCTTCACCCGAGAGGACTTATTGCTGACAAGAAGTAGGGATAAACCATAACTGAAATTGAAGTACACAAACAATGCTGCAAGGTATTTTAAACTGCTGAAGGAGAATTTCTATAAGCCAAGTTTCATCTAGAAAACATGTCTTAAATCTGCATAATTCTGAATATGAAACCCATTTTTTTAGAGAACTTAAGCATCCAATGGATGCTCAAGAAAATTCCAGGAATGTCTTTTTTGTTACAAGGTAGTAATGAGTTATTGGTTATAGTTCAGGGAATATTTTGAAAACGTATAGTAAGTAGGAGTTAAGACTTGACTTTCATTGACATTTATAGGCAAATGTGAATGAAGTGGAGTGAGAATGCATTGAGATTACTTACATTTTTCCCATTTTCATTGTATTCATGAGCTTTTATAAGGTTAGCAAGATAAAGGCATGAAGGTTGGGAAAGATGGTGAACTGCTGATAATTGCCACATCCAGGAACCTCCACAAACCCGAAAGAAACACTCAGGTTCATAGCTTCTAGGGTTGTTTTTTGGATTAGTTTCCTACTAATGAGGGAGCCAACATAAAGCAGACCATAGCTAGAGACACAAGCCTCCAAATAAGGCTTCAAAAGCACAAATTCACCACAGCAGGCACAAGGTTCTTGGTACTGACTGACCCCACCCCACACCACTGCTACTGGCAGGATTTTTCCTTTTCTTTTTTTCTTCTTTTCTTCTCCTCTGTTCAGACCTGAGCTGCCTCTAATCCATGAAGATCACGAGGAGGATCAACATCAGCATTCAGGGCTAAGAGTCTAGAACAGGTCAATAGCTGAGTTACATAGACAGAAGACATTCGCTGACCTTAGCTCTGCACTCCTGCCCATACCAGACAGATGAACCTGCAAACCATTCAGGTGAGATAGTTGTTGCTCTCAGTCCCTGAGGGCTACCACAGGGGTCAGCTCAGCTCTCTGGCCTGGCTCCCCCCACCACCATGAAACAGGCTTTGGTCACAAGGATAGAGAGAACAGGCCCACAACAGCCTAACAGGAATGCACCTGCTGACCTGCCTGGTGGGAGGAAGGTCACAGCCTTGCTGCCAAGTCCAGCTCATCTCTTATCCGTAGGACAGGCAGGGGTCTGAGAGAATGCATCACACCAGCCCAGCTGGAACAATTCTGCAGACTTGCTTGACAGGGGAAGGGCACAGCCTGCTGCTGAGTGCAGTTACTTCCTTGTCCATAGGTGGAGCCAGGCGATAGTGGGCAAGCCACTAGAACACATTCAAGTCTCTAACCAAAAACAAACCATTGCAATACCTTAACAGAAAAGAGGGAAGACACTGAGAAATCAGAAAAGTGCTTTCTAACTTAGTATGTATGCTCTAAGAATCCACAACTAACAAAAATTGGCTACCTCTCATAGCTGGAGTAGCACCCCTTCATTCTAGCAGTTTCCGTAATTCAGAGTCCACCTTCTTCACCAGGTAATATTTGTGCAGTCCAGGTCCCCAAGGGAACATGTGAGTAAATACAGCCAGAGAACTGCAGACAAAATTCTGAGGACCAGAAATTGGAGGGGAATACCCAGTGTACTGATTGAACACAGAATAAACTTGCTCTCCTCTGCAAAAAGGATGAAATTAAGACTTTAAATTTTTTCCTTTTTGTTAAAGTTTTAACTTGTCTATCCTTCTTTTATTCCCAAAATTTTCTCCTTTTTTAATTCTTCCCCGCTTTTTAAAAATTTACTTCTTTCCTCTCCTCCATTTTCCTACTTTCTCTATTTCTTCCATATAAACCACTCAACTCTTGATTTATTCTACCACCTTCTTATATTACTCCCATCCTTTCTATCCTTCTGAAGTCCCTGACAATAGATTTAGAAAAATAATTTGACAAAGTTCAACATCCTATCTTGATAAAAGCTCTGATGGAACTAGGAGTAGAAGAAATGTATCTAACTTATTAGATGCACAAGTATAGACAAAACTATAGCCAACATCAGACTAACTGGAGAAAGAAACCGAAGCCATTTTCACTAAAGTCAAGAATGAAACAAGGGTGTCCACTATCTCCACTCCTTTTTCAACATAGCTTTGACATTCCTAGGCAAATCAATAAGAAAGGAAAAGGAAATAAAAGGAATTCAAATAGAAAAGGAAGAAGTCAAGTTTTCCCTATTTGAAGATGCCATAATCTTATACCTAATGGACCTTAGAAACTATACCAAAAACCTCCTAGACTTCATAAACACTTTCAGGAAAATAGCAGGATACAAAATCAACAATCAGTTTCTTTTCTACATACTGACAATGAACACACTGAGAAAGAATTTAGGAAAATGACACCATTCACAATATCTTTTAAAAATATATAGGAATAAACTTAACAAGGGAAGTGAAAGACCTCTACATTGAAACCTATATACCACCAAAGAAAGTAATTGAAGAAAGCATCAGAAGATGGAAAGATCGCCCACATTCATGGATAGGCAGTATTAGTATAATGAAACTAGCTATAGTACCAAAAGCAATCTATATGTTCAATGAAATCCCCATCAAAATTCCAATGGCATTCCCCACAGAGATTGAAAAATCAACCATAAAGTTCATGTGGAAGCACAGAAGACCTGGAATAAACAAGGCCATACTGTGCAAAAAGAGCAATGCTGAAGGTTTCACAATACCCAAATGATATCATACAGCCATAGCAATAAAAACAGCATGGGACTCCAACAAAAAGAGACATGAAGACTAATGGAACAGATTAGAGGACCTAGACATAAATCCATGCAGATATAGTCACCTGAGTTTTGACAAAGGAACCCAAAACACATGATGGAGAAAAGATAGCCTCTTCAACAAATGGTGCTGGGAAACCTAGATATCTGCCTGTAGAGGACTGAAACAAGATCTCTGTCTTTCACCCTGTACTAATATCAATTCAAAGTGGTTCAAGACATTACTGTAATGAAAGAAACTTTGAAATTATTCCAGGAAAGAATAGAGAAAGTACTGGAACACATAGGAATAAGCAAGAACTTCCTAAATAGTACATCAATGGCACAGCAAGTAAAAGAAAGAATTGACAAATGGTATTGAATGAAACCTTTTTAGTTCTTCACCACAAAGAAAACAGTCACCAGACTGAAAAGGCAGCAGCTCACAGAATGGGGGGAAATCTTTGTCAACTATACATCTGACAAGAGATTAATAACCACAATTAAAGGAAGCTCAAAAAAAAACTCCCAAAGAATTAATGAGCCATGAGGAAATGCATAAATGAATCCAACAGAAATTTCTCAAAGGAAGAAGTAAAAATGGCCCAAAAGCATGAAGAAATTCTCAACATCCCTGGCCTTAAAGGAAGCACTAATAAAAACCGCATTAAGATTCCACCTTACTTCTGTTAGAGTAGCTATCATCAAGAACACAAACAACAACTAATGTTTGCAAAGATGTAAGGGGAAAGGAACCCTTAACTGGTGGTGGTGGTAATGTAAATTAGTACAACCTCTATGGAAAGCAGCATGGAAGAGCCTCAAAAAGCTAGAAATAGAGCTGCCATATGATCCAGCATTACCACTTCTACACATCTATCTGAAGGAATGTAAGTCAGGGTACAGTAAAGACGTTTGACACTTATGGTTTTTGCAGCATTAGTCACAATCGCTAACTTAAGGAAAAAGCCCAGATGCCATACAACTGATGAAAGGATTAAAAAATGTGGTATGTATATATAATGGAATATTTATTCATCCACAAAGAAGAATGAAATTTTCTAGTTGCAGGTAAATGGATGGACCTAGAGAACATCAAGTTAAGTGAAGTAAGCCAGGTTCAGATAAACAAAGGTTGCATGTTTTCTCTTATATGTGGAAGATAGATCCAAATATAAATACAAACTTTATTTTATATATATCATATGTCATATATCACATACATATATCATATAAATATTGTATATATGCTACATATATACAATAATGTCTGTATATATACATATGATATATACAGAGAGGGAGATGACCAATACAGGGTAGGTGGAAAGGATGATATTAAGCTGACTAAAGTATAATATATTTGCAGGTAAAATACCACGGCAAAACCACACTGAAAAATGAACAGAACAGGAATGTAAAACAGGTCATGTTACAGAGAGGCTAAGAACATGAGTGGAAGAGTTAATGAGGACGTTAAAGGAGGGTGAATATTGTAGAGATACTTTGTATACATGTATGAATATGGAGAACTGAAACTTGTCAGGCATTTTAAGAAGGGGAGTGGCAGAAAAGAGAATATTCGAGGACATGAACCAAAATGGGGTACTATACATATATGTGGAAATATCACAACAAAACCCTCTGTTAAACTATCATATACTAATAAAAACGTAAAAAAAAGTAAAGACATCAGAATTTACCTCTTGGTTATCAACACACTTCAGTAAGATAGAAATTTACTTGTTATTTTAATTAATATCATCAACATTTATGTTATTTATCATTTATAGGCTGCCAGATAGAAGATATTGTGTTTTGTTAATGATCCAATTTAATTCCCGACTGATTGTCTCAATCTCATAATAATTATTCACAATTCCATAGAGATGGGCTTTACTTTCCTTTGTAGTAGAAACGATGAAGAAGAAACTGACATGGTTCCAGTATTTGTTTCTGGTACCAAAAAATTCAGACAGTGTGCACACCTTGAATGTTCACAATTGTTAGTTGTAGATCTTAAAAGTTGCTATAGTTTCAATTGCTGAAAACCAAAAGATTCATCTGCAAGCAAGTTCTCTATAATTAAGCACACTCTACTGTGTGCTTTATATCATTAATGTGACTTTCATTGTCTCTGGAGTCTTGTTTCTTAGGATTTTTTATGGGGAAAATTCCTTTTAATAGAACTACTGTTATATTTTATCCACAATATTTTAACTTACAGAGAAAGGGAATGTACTCCCAGATATAAATGAGATAGGAGGCAATAGAATTTATAGGATAAAAATGACTAAGGAGGCCAAAAATAAATACAGTTATGGTTTAACCAACGGAGGGTCTTGAGAAAGAATGTCAGTGCATCTGGTAGGCACCACCCCGCTTCCTCTCATGAGCAGTTCCAAAAGCATCAAGGTGCCTTGGGATGGCCAGGAGTGACGAGGACTGAAGACTTTGTTCAGGAAACACCATGTGTTCAGCCTCAATTAGGGAGGCAAGACCATATCTATAGCTCTGCTCAGGACAGGATCTACATCCCAAGCATCAGCTTTTCTTGAAGATTTTTCACAACTTCAGGTTTCTTCTGCATTTGAAGTACACTCTGGCTGCAGAGACAAACACATGCTTGGTATATAAAACTTTTTTAATTTAAAAATTTAAAACCATCATTACGTTATCTTCTTTAAAAAACTGAAAACTACATATTAAGTCTTAGAACATACTGCACATGGCAGGTCTGCATTTTCTGGAATGTCAGTGCGGATGTTTGCCTTAGCACCTCGCTCTAGACCCTGTGAAAACAGCACTAACACAGAACAATGAGAGGACTTTGGTTTATAGGCCAATGCACGTCATAATGAGACTGTAATTAGCATTTAGGATTCCACAGCTGGGGATGTAGCTCAGGGAGAGAGGCCAGCCCAACGTGTCCAAGTGAGAAACTTCTGCCATGCCTGGTTCTCTGAATCTTACTGCTCATAGATGTGCAATCTCAACAGACCAGAGATGTTACTTTCTTGTAATGAGGAAGTGTCCACAACTTTCAGTCTGTGAATGGGTGGATTGTTGAAAAATGTTCTTGGGCTGCCTCGTTTGAGCAGGAACAGGATTGTCTCCTGAAATGAGCTCTGTGGGAGTCTTTCCTGATAGCCAGGGTGAAGCCCAGCTCTCAGCCTGAGGTTTCCTGAAGCCTGTTGTCCATTCCTCATCCCTCCCCTGCCCTCTTAGGATGAATTTGGGTTCTGTAAGTGCTTTACACCAATGTGTGTCAGGGGTGAAATGTAACTTTTAGGGGGAGATTTTAGAAAGTTTGTTGTCAATGACTTTAGGAAACAATGATCAAATATCAACTGTATGCCAGGTAGGCTAATAAAGTTGAGAAAATAAAAATCAATACCGGTGCTTTACAAAATTATGTGGATCCTATAGGATAAATGTGTTCATTTACTTAGGAGCACTGTCTGCGATTATAAAACCACCTGGACTGTTTGCATCCTGTTCCTTTTGCTGAAAAGGTTTCAGTGACCATTTGGGAATGATAAATGGAATGATTAACATTTGCCTTTCAGCAGGACTAAATCCTTTTCTTCTCAGCTAGACAGTCATTGAGGACACAGGGACAACTGTCTCTCCCATGTTTTGATTCCCTGCCGGTTTTGGTAGAATCACCCAGCTTTTTAACACTTTGAAAGAATAGATTTGAATCTTTCTGTTGTGTGGCAAGGTAAGTTCCTAGACATCAAGATGGAAAAGCAGCAAACAGACATAGAACTTCAGGTGGTGAAGTTAAGTTTTTCCATCCTTCCTCTGTAAAGTGGTTTGCATTATAGCATTTTTAAAATTTATTTTCTTTTTCTTTTTTTTTTTTTGTACTGTTGGAACCCAGTGCCTGGAGCAGGCCATGCATTCTCTACCACTGAACCACATTCTGGTATCTCTTTGAATTTAAATGAATTTACAGGGCTGTAGATAAAGAGGAACCTTTTAAAAATACATACCTGTTTTAAAACACAGACGCTGAATAATTGTTTCACTATTCAGTCTCAAGCTGTTTTATGACAGGTCAAACAATAGACTATTGATTGAAATGGATTCACCATTGCTTTAGAATGCATGGGAGAATGGAAACATCACAAAAAAACCTTTGGTAAAATTAATCTACTCTAATGAAACAATGTAAAATAAAACAAATGCAGACCGAAGGTGTGGCTCAAGCAGTAGAGGGCCTGTGCTGCAAACATTGAGCCCTGAGTTCAAACCACAATCCTACAAAAAAACCGCATGCAAGGATATCCATGGCAATCTGGTCTGAATCATTATAAATCATGAATGATTACAATGCAATTGTGTTGTCTATAAAACACCTTGTAGCAGATCATTACTTTCCCTTTATAATTCTTAATCTTTTCAAAAACCTGATCTGAGAACATTTGACTCTGTGAAGGAATAAGTAAATTTTGAAGTTGAGAATTTTTCCATAAGATCATTATATTTTAGGCATTTATATTATCATGTATTAGTTGTACATGGTTGTATTGTGACATTGCCATGTTTGCTTACAATGTACCTTGGTTGCATTCATCCCCACCACCATTCTCCCTCATCCCCCTCCCCCTGAAAAACAATTTCTACAGGACACAATGTTCTTTTTTTCATATAAGCACGTAAAGTACATAGACTTCTCCATTCCTCTCTCCACTCTCACTAGTACCTGTCCCTGAACAGGACGTGTTTTACATTCCTGTCCTGTATTATTTAAGTGCATATTCATTGTTCACAGGGGTTTTACCCTGTGAACTTGAATCCGTCTAAGGGCCTCTCTTACACTTCCTTACCAGTTTTCTCCCATCCTCTATTATTCAATGGAATTCAGTGTGATTTGTCATCCCTTCTTACTCGTTCTCTGTTACTGTCTTTTCCTCTCCCTTCTCTCTCTACTGCCATGAAACAGTTCCACTATTGTAAACATGAACTCTCCCCCTATGTATAGACAGACAGATAGATAGACAGAGAGATAGATTTAGACCTGTACAACTATCTTTTTGATGGTAACGTAAGTGGTATTATTCTTTTAACTTTGAGTTCCAGTTGCTCATTGCTGGTATATAAGTAAGCAACTCGTTTTCACTTATTAATTTTGTATCTTGAGATTTTACTATAATCTTACTTCACAGATTTTTTGGTTGAGTTGATAGGCTATTCTACATAAACTATCCTGTCACCTGTGATCAGAGAGTCTTATTTCTTCCTTCCAGTTCTGTGCTATGTCCTGTCCTTGTCATGGTTTACTTCTTAGCGAGGGCCTCCAGAATGATGGTGACAGGAGGCAGGAGAGCAGATGTCCTCCTTGTTCTTCATCTTACTGGGAAAGCATCTAACTTCTCACTTACACAATATTAGCTGTGGATCTTCTGTAGATACTTTTCTTCATTTTGAGGAAGTTCATATTTTTTCCATAAATTTTGATCATTAACGGATGCTGGATTTTGTCAAATATTTTTCTATCAATATGATCCTGTGATTTTTTTTTTCTGTGATGGTTTGCATCAATTGCTTTTTCATGTTGACCCAGTTTTGCCTGAATTCTTTCATTCTTATTTTATCGTTTTTACACTTACTCACCTGTGTGTACATTGTTTGGGCCGCCTCCCTGCCTTGTCTCCCGGCCAGAATTCTTTTTATACATTGTTGAATGCAATTTGCTAACATTTTGTTCATGATTTTTGCATCTATCTTAATAAAAGCTATTATTCTGTAGTTTTCCAATCCTATAATGTCCTTGGGTTGGATACTAAGGTAATGCTGACCCCACAAAGTGAGTAGTAACCCCCTTTGTCATTTTTCAGTTTGTGACCTAAAATGTCTAAAATAGACTTCTGCTATCTTTTGGTTTCTGTTTGCATGAGATATCTTTTTCTATTCTTCACTTTTAGCCTAGCAGTGTCCTTTAAAATTAAGTGAGTCACTTGTAGGGAGCATATAATTGGGGTTTGTATTTTAATCCATTCAGACCTCTTCATCTTGGTTCACACATTTTTATAAACATTAACATCCAATTTAATTATTATATAGGTAAGGACTTACTTGTGTCATTGAGTTATTTTATTTTTTTAGTTTGATGATACTTTGTTCCTTTGTAATGTGATTATTTTCTTTAGTGGCGTGCTTCAGGTATTTTCTTTTTATCCTCTGTGCATGAATATTGCCCCAAGGCTCACATAAAACATCTCAGCATGTACAACCAGCAATTTTAAGAAGATAACTTTGATTGCATAGCCACACTTGACACTCTTACACCCCCTCCTCCCCATCACGTGTTTTAATGTCACAATTTGCTTCTCTTTATTATTTGCATCCCTTAGCAAGTTTATTGTAGTTTTAGTTGTTGGTAGAATTTGCATGTCCTCCAAAGTTCTGGTTGGTTGTGTTTGGAGGAGTGGGTGTAGGGGGCTTTAGCAGGGAATTGGGCGTGGTCATGAGTGTGGGCACCCATGGTGGCATTGGTGGCTGTATATAAAGGACGAGATCCAACCTAGCGCACTTGCTGTGTCTCAGTGTACAATGCAGCAGGAAGGCTCCTGCTAGAGAGGCGAATGCAATGCTCTCAGACTTCCCATCCTCCAGAACCAAGAGCTAAGTTAACGTCTTTGTAAATTATGCAGTCTCAGGTATTTTGTTACAGCAACAGAAAATGGGCTGTGATGGTTGCTTTGGATAGTTTTGCCTTTCTTTTTCTGTGCTGAGGATTGAACCCAGGGCTTTCTGCATGTGAGGCAAGCACTGTCCCATCAACATCCCCTTATTGTACAGCATGGGGTTTGAACTTGGGGCCTTTCCTTGCTAGGCAGGTGCTCTACCACTTGAGCCACACTTCCAGCTCATTTTTGCTTTGGTTATTTTTCTGGTAGGGTCTCACTTTTGACTTGGGCCGGCCTTAGACCACAATCCTCCCACCTATACCTGCTGTGTAGCTGAGATTGCAGGCATGCATGACCACACATAGCATCAGCTTCCCCTTGGCATTTTGAAACGGGGCCTTACTACACCAGCCCAGGTAGGCCTTGAACTCATAACCCACCTGTCTCTACCTCCTGAGTGCTGGAGTTACAGGTGGGCGCTACCATGCCTGGCAAAGTTTTGCCTTTTCATCTTCACACTAGCAGTGTAATTGATTTATCCACCAACGCTGTGGTATCACAGTGCTTGGAGTTTGACAGGACACTAACTTTTACCTGTGAGTTTTGCACATTTTCATGTAATTGGCATCCTCCCCCTTTAGCTTGAAGAACTGTTAGCATTTCGTATAAGGCAAGTCTAGTGGTGATAAACTCTCAGCATTTGTTTTTCTTGGAAAGTCTTTAATATGCTATCATTTTTTGAAAGACAGACTTGCTGGGTATAGTATTCTTACTTGGCAGTTATTTTTCTTTTAGGATGTTGAATTTATCATCACAATCCTTCTGATCTGCAAGGTCTCTGTTAAAAAAGAAAAAAAGACCTGCTGGTAACTTTTGGAGAGGTCCTTGCATGCAACACTTTGCTTTTCTCTGGCTGCTTTCAAAATGCTCTGTTTGTAACTGTTAACAACTTGATTATTCTGTGTCTCAGTGTGGGTCTGTTTAGGTGGATCTTATTTGGTGTCATATGGGCTTCCTGGATTTCTATTTAATTCCCCAGGCTTGAAAAGTTTTCTATTGCTACATTTTTTAATATGTTTTCTGACTCTTTTTATCTCACTTCCTCTGATATACCAGTAAGGTACATGCTCCACTCAATGATGTCCCATAAGTGTCTTCAGCTGTTGTCACTCTCACTTCATTTCTTTTTGTTTTGTCTCACCAGCTTATTTAGTTTCAGAGTTCACTGATACCTTTTTCTTCTTGAGTCAGTCTGCTACCGAGCTCTCTATTGAGTTTCTCAGTTTAGTTATAGTGTTCTTCAGCTCTATGATTTCCGTTTGGTATATTTTCATACCTTTTATCTCACCGTAGAGACTTTCTGTGTTTTCTTTTTTCCTTGCATTGCTTTCTGACTTGGTGAACACTTTTATGGCCAATGTTTTCTTTCCTTGTCAGGTAAGTCAAGGGTCTATTCTTCATCACAATTTGTTTCTCGAGATTAATTTTTTAAGATTAGGAATATATTCCCCTGTTTCTTCATTTTCCTTCACTTTCGATGTCAGTGTGTGGGCATTTGACAATACAAGTGCCTAGTCCCATCAGAGTTCCTCATGTAGGAGAAGGATCTTGCAATTTGTCTATCTAGAATTATTAAGGGGACTTTCAGATCTTTGTGTCTGTCTAAACTGTTGACTTTGTGTTTGATAACCTCCAGACATTAAGATGTGCCATATCTTGTCTGTGCCCTGAGAACAGTAACATAGAAGCCAGACTCTCTAGATATACCTGGAAAATTTATAGCATCAGACGTGTGTTCCAGTTCCTTTTATTTTTACAGAGAAGCTGAGCATAGACGTTTATCTTCTACATTAAGGAGGGAGGGGAGAAGGTCTGAGTCAAATACCTGTACTCATATTCAAGTTGTACCCTCTGTCCCTGGGGAGAAGTTGCTGGAAGAGTGCCCATTGTAACCTTCACTTTTTTGAATTCTGTGGTCCAGGAACACTTAGGGATTCAAAATCCCATCAGCTCCAAAAGATAGATATTTAAGCATAATTTGGTATAGGCTGTAGAAGTTATAGTTGTCTCTTAACACATGGATTAACACATTCTAGGACAAATAGGTAGACTCGGATTTATCATTGTGAGTGACCCCGAGGACAGGCTTGGGAAATGCCCAGCTTTTGATCAGTTTGCCAGAAGGCTGATGTCTGTGCACCCCGGTACCCCCAGTGCAAGCTTGTTAGAGCCAGGTTATCAAGTGGAAGAGGGTGCTGCACAGGCCTGACAGACACAAAGTAGGGGCTGTCTATACCTGTCAAAGGGGCTGCAAGTCCAGATATGTGTGTACCTCTATTTAAAATCACCAATTTGTTATTTGTGACACAGGGAAACTTGGATATGCCTGCTCCTCCTATTCCAAGAGCCAGCAGATTTGGGATAGTTTATTGGGAAGGAGCTGTAAATGTTCGGGTCCTTGATGCATGACATACACCCCTTCCAGGAAGAGGGAGCTGCAGGTTTTTTGTAGTCCCTTCTCTGCACTGGTGAAGGAGAATGAAATCCCTGGAAGTACTTGTGTGCTTATATCCCTGTGGTTTACAGAGACTTACATATACTCTCTCCCCTCTGCTTCCAGAGCTGTGAGGTTTTGGGTGTGATTCCTTCTCGTGGAAGCCAAGAAAGTTGAGTGCTCAATGTACAGACAAACTCATTCGCAGAGGTGGAGTTTTCACTGGGCTGACAGGCCAAAGGCTCAGGACTTGCTGATCTGCTTCTCAGGCTGCTGGCTGATTAACATTTGTCTGTCCACAAACTTCCTAAGGCAAGTTAGAAGCCAGGTGACCAAGTAGCCATTGGAAGAGGGTGTCCTAGTTCCCACAGGAGAGGAACATAGGGCTGCATTTTAATGCTACTTACCTGCATTGCTCCTGGAGGATGGAACCTCCTGAGGATGTAAAATAAAACTTCTGCTAGTTTCCTATCGTCTAGAGACTCTAGACTCAGAGTCCTATCCATTCCCAGAGTTGGTGAATTAAGAAACAAACCATGAGCAACCTTAGTTAGCATGGGATCTGTGAGGTCCAAATCTTTGCTTTGAATAGTTGGGAATTTTTTTTTTGTAACTTCCTTCTTACCTCTTTTGATCTCCTTATTAGTCTTTAAACATTTTAGAAATACTAGTGGTTATTTAGGGTAGATATGTTTATTTAACTTAATCCCTTGTAGACCCCTTTTCATTTCCCTGTCCCTTTCCTTCCCCTTTCCCTTGCACTTCTCTTCCCCTTCCTTTCCCTTCCCCTCCTCCACATCCTGTTACCCTTCCCTTCTTTTCCTTTTGGTGGGGCTGGGGAACTTTTTCAAAAAATAGGCTCCTCTCCTCTTCTTTCCCCTCCCATTCCACTCCCCTCCCCTCCCTTCTATTGGGCTGGGGATTGAACTTGCAAAGTAGGTGCTCTACATTTTGAGTCACACTGCCAGTTCCGTTTGCTCTGCTTGTTTTGGAGATGAGGTCTTGTGAATGATTTAAGTGTGCTGACCTCAATCCACCATCTTCACCCTCATTCCCCCTTTCCTGTGCCCACCTACGTCACCCTGGTACTTGCCACCAAAAAAGACCTATTTTTCCTTCCTGCCTTTCATTGTTTATTATATAATTTTTTATTAGGATATATTCATTATACGGGGGGATTCATGGTGACAGCTCTGATCAGGCTTATAGTGTACATTGGTTAGATCGTCCCCACTGTCTCTCCCCCTCAACCCTCTTCCACCCCACTTAAAGCAATTGCAAGAGGTTTCTTTATCCTATTTCATGTATGTATATGAAGCTTATCCACTATATTCCCTCACCTTAATCTCCTTCATTTACCCCCCACATTATCCTCCCACTGTACCTATTTTACAGTCCTGTCTTTCATTATTAATATTTAAGTTGAGGTTGAAAGGGGCTTTTAACATATGCATGACCTGTTTTGGCTTCATTTAATCTGGCGGCTTCTGACTGACACAGTGAGCTTCATCCAGTGAGCTGCTCACAGAGCTGGTTTGCTCTGTTTTGATTTCTGAGTATGACAATACTGCAGTGTGCTGTTCCATTCCCCGGGGACTGCCACCTGCCCATCTGTCTCCATTGAAGCTGTCATGAACCAAGCTTCTGTGAACACTGTCCCCTGATTGTGCACCTAGGACTAGCACTGCTGGGACATTGGGTGGGGTCCAGTTCAGTTTATAAGAAATTGGGGATCACCTCTCAGAGTGGTCCCACATTTTACACTCCCAGCAGTGGTACTTGAGAGTTCCAGCTGCTCCACGTCCTCACCAGGGCTGACCATTGCCATGGTTTTAAATTTGATCCATTCTGGTGGGTGTGGATGTCCTCTCCTTGCAATCTTGACCACTTATAAGAATCCTTCAGGTGGCCTCCTAAATCCTGATAAGGCCAGGAGACTTAGCTCTAATTAAAAATGCTCTATCTCTCTGGTTCTGATGCCATACCCATAATCCCAGAGGTAGAAGGATGCAGCAAGACCCGACATAAATAAATAAATAAATGTCATCTCTCTGTTAGGACTGGTCACACAGGTTACAATGGATTGTATTTTAGGTTCTCTGGGTGAATTTGTTGCACACATTTTCCTAATTCGATCAGAGTGGGAACATGATTTAATAATAATCTTAACTAAATGAGTGTTTGCTTTTAGCATTTGTGCTTACTCAAACCAATGACTTCATTGAGTTCACCAATTTGATACCCTGCCTCATGACGTTAGTATATAAATGAGATTTTTTTTTTGTTCTGCATTACTGGGGCTTGAACTCAGGGCCTACACCTTAAGCCACTCCACCAGCCCTTTTTTGTGATGGGTTTTTTTGAGATAGGGTCCCACAGAACTTTTTGCACAGGCTGGCTTTGAACCGTGATCCTCCTGATCTCTGCCTCCTGAGTAGCTGGGATCACAGGTGTGAGCCACTGGTGCCCAGATATAAATGAGATTTGTATGTACACCCAATGCTGAAATAAATATTCTCCTAACCAAGATTTGTGGAAGAATTTGATCTTTGACTTCACAATAAAGCAATATTAAATCAGCCCTACTATAAACTCAGACTTTACCTCTGTCATTTTTCTTCATGTCAATTTTATGAGGAAAGTGTAATTTTTACCCCATTTCCTGCGATGAAGCTGAGGCTCAGGGGGGGTCTATAACCGGCTGGGGTCCACTGCCGGCTGCCCACGTCCTAACCTGCCCTGTTCCCTGCTGTGTGGCCCAGAGCAGAGCTTAGGGCAAAGGGAGGAAAGAGCCATGAGTGCTTCAGGAGAGGAATTTCAGGATGAGAAGCCTGGAGGTGTGGAATGGTGTCCTAACTGGAGAGAAATCAGTACACAAGGGCAAACGTGTCACGTCCTGAGATAACGTCCTGCTTGAAGGGCTCTTTTTGCCTCAGTGTAACCACTGCAGCCCACACCCTGCTGTGCACCTCTCCCGCCCGCCCGGCATGCGACACCCCTCACTGAAGTTAATTCCAAAGGGATATAGAGCGACGTGAACTATTTCACCAGTAATTCAAAAGTGCACAATATATTGCTGAGTGGGGGAGACAGGGTGGGAAGCAAGACACATCTGTCCTAGTGCTTTTTTTGGAAAGAAGGAAATAACCTATAACTTCATTTTATTTATTTAATTTATTTATTATTATCATGATAGAATATGAGACATTGTAATATGTACAGAATACTTACAATGCATCTTAGTTGAATTCACCTCCATCACTCTCCTTTATCCTCCCTCCCCCCATTCCTGGAACAGTTTCAACAGACTCATTTTCCGTTTTCATTCACGAGTGCATAATATTCCACCATATTCACCTCCCACACCCTTTCCTTATGTCCTCCTCCCTTCCATTGGTGCCAAGCCCCAGACAGCACCTGTTTAACTTCCTGTTCTCCGTTTTTGGAAAAATAAAATGACATTTTTGTTGTTTAAGGTAGTTCTGCAGGAAGTTTCATTGCAACATTTCCATGTATAGATGTATTATATCCCAAATTGATCCCTTTGTTTCTCTCCTTTCTACCTTAGTCCCATTCTTATGGTGATTTCAGCAGGTTTAGAATCCTGTATTCAGCCGGACACTGGTAGCCCACGCCTGTAATCCTAGCGACTCAGGAGGCAGAGATCAGGAGGATCCAGGTTTGAAGCCAGCCCAGGTAAATTGTTCACAAGATCCATTGCCAAAAAAAAATTAAATAAATAAATAAAAAGGGCTGGTGGAGTGACTCAAGGTGTAGGCCCTGAGTTCAAGCCCCAGTACTGCAAAAAAAAAAAATTCCATATTCATTCTTGAATAGAAAGTACATCAACCATATTCACCTTCCTAACTTCCTTCTTTCACCTCCCCCTCCCCTGTAGGTGACATCCCATTAGTGTGACCTATTTTTCATAATATTGCTGCATTTGCATTGGGTCTGTATTCCACATATGAGAGAAAACATGGAGGCCTTTGGCTTTCTGAGCCTGGCTAACGTCACTTAAGTTGATGTTCTCCAGTCCCATCCATTTACCTGCCAATGACCAAATTTCGTTCTGCTGCTGCAGTAAACATGGGTGTGCAGGTGCCTCTGGAGTAACCTGACTACATCGCTTTGGCTTCATCCCCAGGAGTGGGTATTGCTGATCATTCGTGAATGCATGAACAAGTGCAAGTGTGGGGCCGAGGTGGAGGGAAAGGTTTTACAGTGCACCTTCTTGCATTTAGGACAGAACAAAGTCCTGACTTTATTCCCAATCACAGAGATTGTAATTTAAATAAAGAATACTGAATAACAGAAGAACATAAAAACGTTAGTTCCTTCCACACAGCTCCTGTTCATTCCCATTATCCAAGAAAACTGTGAAGAGTTTCTTACACATTTTCCTAGACTTTCTGTGCACCCAAACCTATGTCTACATATCAAAACATAGGTGATAATGATTTTATTTGGGATTTAATTGGGTTATGCTATGCACGGTATTCTGGTATTCACTTTTTGTGCTTAGCAGCATAAACTGACCGCCTCCTAATTAAATATTCCCTTGTTGATAAATATTTGGGGTGACTTAAAAATCCTCGAGTATGTGACGTTTTTAACGTCCATACTTCCATGATTACAAAAGTCGATTTGCTGGGCCCGAGAATATGTTCATCCAAAAAATGTGGTAGCCCCAAAAACTCACACCAATCTCAAGAGTAAATATAGGAAGTCCAATTCTCCACGCTCTCACCAACCCCAGAGAAGACCAGTCTTTAAATCTATGGCGAACCGAGTGGTTAGAAATACAGAGGTTTTACTTCATTATGGGAGGGCTTAGTTTGTCTCCTGCTCACACCTGAGAACAGCCACGACCTGGAGGAGAAAGGTGCAGAGGGAGCACAGGTCCTTCCGAGGCTTTGACCTTGAAACTTTTCATACATTGGAGGAGCCTCGGGCATCGCGTCCTCTAAGGTGGAGCTGAGTCTGTGGAGAGAGGAAGGCCTTGGGGACCAGAGGATGCAAACAAAGTCGCCTTTCGTAAGGAGCTCTTCACTGAGCAGACTGAACGCCACCTGTCGTGAGTCAGTCGGGACCAGGTGGCACCTGGAACTAAACACAATCTCGTTGACCAAGAAAACACATACACCATAGATTAAAAAAAAAGTCATGTTCAAAATTCTAGTTTTCAACCTTTTTTTTTTGTTTGAAATTAGCGTTTTACCTTACTGCTAAGATTCTAAAGTTAAACTTTAAACACATGAAAAGTGTAACGTTTATCTACCTCACCTTGACTTAAAACGGAAGATCTAGAAAGAGTAATGGTGAATTCACCATCCTTTCTGTCTCTACCTCAGTGGTTCTCTTCACACTGGAGGAACACGAGATGTCAGTGGTCCCCCACAGACGCCCCCAAGCCTCCTGTGAACATGTCCACTCCACACTTTATTGAAAAAGGACCAGGCCTCTGCACAGGAGGTGTCATTTCCAAATGATACCACTTTCATGGTGGGCCTCCTCCCAACCTTTGCTTTATTGTCTGAGTCAGACATCTCCGCCATCTTTCTGTTCATTTGCTTGTCAACAGTGGTGGGAGTTTGGTAGCAGTTTTGGTGGCACTTGAACCAAAGGAACCAGCTGTGTCTGTCACGTGAAGGGTCTGCCTCCAGGGTCACTCACGGGCTTTCAGAGAGGGGTTTTGGACTCTGACTTCAAATAGTGACTAAGCACTGAAGAAGACTCTGTGATGCCTGAATGGCCATTTGTGTTGAAACACAGGGTGAAGCCCATGCTCCCCCCCACAGAAGATGCTGGAAAAGGCACCCAGTCGCTTTGGGGATCTCTGAATCAGAATCAAGGTTTGGAAGGGCCTTTGTTGACCTAGACAAACTCTCCAGATCACTCTTATGATGCCCCTCACCACTGAGTGACTGTCAAGTCTCTAAAGATTTGGGGAATTTGCAATTTTGGGGAAATTTCCATAGATTTTTTTTTAAATGGAAATTTTTGGAGCGTTCCATAAAGAAATTTTGAAAAGGAAGCACAGTGGGAATTATTAAAAGGAAGACCATTACATAATCAGTTTCCACTTAGCAGCTTGGATTAGAGTTTAGATGGGTGTTGGAGTCAGACCAACACTACTTTCTTCCAAAGTCACCATCCTTGTTTCAAATTCATTTCCTTCCTGCTCAATCAAGGCAGAGTAGAAGGAAAAAAAAAGAATAACAAAACCCATTTGTGGCTACTTGGGAGTGTCAACCCCTGTCTGAGAAGCTCATTCCAGCTCTCCACCAAATTTGACAGAAACATCAAAGTTTGTAAACAGCGTGTGTGTCCTGAGTGTGTGGCCAGTCACTGTTTGGAAAACAAAAGGGGATTTCCCAGACTCTGTGTCTTCTCAGTGATCTTCCTCTTCAGGTTCCAGGTCATCACAGGAACAACGCACAGGTGTCTTAAACACCTGACAGCATGGGAGGACTTCAATTTTTGACACATCCTGTACATAGATATGATCATTTATATTTCTCTCTTGGAAAATTGCAAACACAGAGTGCTCATTACTTGCACATGGGCACATGAGTAAGTTACCTTTTGTTTTTCAACTATACAATGGATTTGTCACTTCTGCTTCATGGAGTAATGGGGGAAGGTAAAGAAAATTCAATAAAGCCTGAATGGAAAGTACCCGGCTCGTGGGCTCTCAATACAGCGGGTAACATCAGTTTTTGTATGATAACAATCTTGATAACAAGCATGATGGTGTAAGCAGTCATGCTTTGAATTTGTTATAATAATACTTTTGAAATTAGGAGAAATGAAATTCAAGCCCATTGGACCACATTTTGCCTGTAGAATGAGATAACTTACAAATTTTGTGAGTAATTGGACACCCTCTCTCGCTGCAGGTGTGAGCATCCATTGGAAGGATTTTCTTCAGCAGACAGTTCCATTTCCAAGAACTCACTTTATTACAAGACTGACAAAGATATGTACTGCATACTGTAATTTTTAAAAAAAGGCTGAGTATGGTGATGCATGACTGTAATACCAGCAGTGCAGGAGATTAGGTAGGTAGATCAAGATCCAAGGCTGGCCTCGGGTAAAACCTGAGATCCTATCTAAAAAAATAACTAAACCAAAAAGAGCTGAATGGCATAGCTCAAGTGGTAGCTTCAGCAAATGCAAGGTCCTGAGTTCTAACCCTGGTATTGTTTAAAAAAGTTGTCACGTCCATCAATAGGTGAAGAGGATGTTTTCAAGTGGTTAAGATTTGGTTTAACAATGCAATGATGCATGAATTGGCAAAGGACACCCAAGCTGCCATATTGGATCTAAAGTTGAAGAGTTTGCATCATCTGATGTCACGTAAGACCTTAGACATTTTGCTACTTCCTTTGGTGGTGGACAGGGATATCTTCTGTACCATTCTGCGAACATGAACACTTTGGGACCAGAGAAAGCCCTGTAAGGAGTATGGTGTCTGGGTTAAATTGCAAAGGCTGCAAGCTTCCAAGAGCTGTGCCATCTCCTCCATCACCTGCTCTCTCTGAGAAGGACAGCTCTCTTTTTCTCGATGTCATCACCAGGACTCTCCAGGATCCTGAGGTTCAATATGCAGGAATATAACATCAGGTCACAACAGGGTGAGTTGGGCAGAGCCAAGTGACAACCCTGGGCTCTTATGGTTAGGACAGAAACCCCTGAATGAGCAGACACTGTCCATCTGTGATGAAGGGCACCAGGTAGCCTTGGTCAGAATGTCTGTTGAGACAATGACTTACAAGGGGAACTTTTATGTGATGTCATTTGGGATTTCTGCTCCTGATGAAATCTGGAGAAGGGAGTGGTCACATTTTCTGAGGTTCCCTCATTTAGTGTGATGAGACTGCTAGGTGAGCCTTGAGGACCACAAATAAGAAAACAGTCCACATCATCACATCTGAGGGGGACCAAGGAAGAATTGCAGAGTCCCTATATTCACTGATTCCCCCTACCTGTCAATCTGACGGGAAGTTCCTCAGTACAGGGGATTTACCATGTTGGTTCACACTGATTCCCTGGCATAGGGTGTAACATGAAAGGGACTCAAGCATTTCAAAATGAACAAGCAGGAAGCCATCTTCACCTGTGTCCACCCATCGTGCCTCATTTCCCCTACTCTGCCCTGCCCTTCCCACCCAACACCCCATGGGATTCCCTTAGGAGCAGAGTGGAGACCATTTGCAAAGGAAGAATTGGAGCTGACATTGAGTCCCAGAGATGTGACTAATGGGCTGGGTGTAAGGGCAAGACCTGTCATTGGAGTCTGCATGGACTAAAGCCAGGTCCCCTTGCTCAGCAGTCTCTGCTGCCTCACACCTGCCACCTTTGCCACGAGCGATTGGATGAGCGTTTATAATTCCATCGCCTTCTTAGACGATCTCAAATCCATTCATAGGTATGTGTACTTCCAGGAAGGAAGAATTTCCAGTGACAAAAAGGTAAAAACAATGGGAAAACACTGGCAAAGACCCATCCTAAATGGGAGTGAGTCAGCTCCTGTGGTTTTATGGTAATGGGGACTGTTTCCTGGGGACCAAGATAAACACTATAATGCATTACAGTAGGATTCCAGACTGAAAGAACACTCAGGTTCCATTTACGGTTCCTCAATGTCACCAGTTCTTGCGGCAGTGTTAATATGTCTTTGGACTGGATGTCATTTCTCAAGGAATTTCAAGTGAGAAATTCCAGAGTTGGCTGGTTACAACGACTCCCCGTGTTAGCTCCTTTAATTTTTAACACAACTTTGTGAGGGTGTTCTCCACATTTCATATTGGATGAAAGCAAGGTTTGGAGATGGTACATCATTTCCCCAAAGCTTGTGCTTACCAGAAATGAGGTTGGAGTGATCCACAAGGTAAAGCCAGTGATGGAATAGTGTATAATTTGGGTTATCAAAGGTTAGTATTTATAGCAAAATATTCTTATTTGTCAAGTCCATCTCAATAAAAATAATACACAGGGTTTTTCCTGCTGTTACAACCCCAAAAGAAAACCAAAAAGGATCAAGCAAATGAAAGTCCAGGGAAGATACCAATTTTCTTCCTTTTCATCAACGGTATTTGGAAATAAAACAAGTTAGCCATTGTGGAGCTAGTCTGGTAGTTTCTCAGAAAGTTATACATATCGATATCTTGCTGTGTATTTGTCCAAGAGAAATAGCAATTCACATTTATGCAAAAAAAAAAGAGCATGTTCACACGTGTTCAAAGCATTGTTCCACATAACAGCCCAAGTGTGTGAGCAGAGAGCTGTTCATCAACTGAAGAATGGTCAACCAAGATGCTGGGCACTCAGACAAAGTGTGGGTATCCAGCCATTTATAAAAAAGAAGGAATCACTCATACGTGCCACCAAATGGAAGAACACTGAAAACACCACAGTCAATTTAAAAAAGTCAGACACTTTTATGCTTTTTACGATTCCGTGTATATAAAATATCCACCACAGACAAATCCCTAGCGACAATAAGAAGGTTGTGGGACTGGAAGTAAGGGGAGTTGGAGCTGAACTAATACATATGGGGTTTCTTTCTGGGGTGTTGGGAAGGTTCTGGAAATAGATGTGATGGATGAATAACAGTGAGTACACTAAAGACCATTGAAACATTCATTTGAAATGGTGAATTTTGTGTTGTATGATGTATAGCTCAATGCAATGATTATTTATATATGAAACATGCACGAGTAAAACCCAACCCATGTGTCGTTATGGTCAATGATAAAGACAGGGAAGACTTTGTACTGAGGTTCAAGTGCATAGGCACCTGCCATGGGGTTGTGCAAGAGGAAGGGTGACCCCATCTGTGAGCGTTACTGGAAGATTCCTGCCATGTTGCTCTCGGTGGTGGTGATGCTCACAGCTGAGTGACACCGAGGTGACAGCACCGCTCTGAGCACCTCACATCCCCCGTTCACACCATCTTCACAGCCTGAGACAGTGGTTCTCACAGTTTGCCATCAGAAGCACCGGGAAGGCTCATGGAAAACTCAGATTGCTGAGCCCACCCCGTCCCCTATCCCAAGCGTCCCTCCTTGGTCAGGGACAGCGATCCAGAATTTGCTTTTCTGACAACTTCTCAGGGGATGCAGAGGCTGTGGGACCAGGACCCTACTTTGAGAAGCACTGCCCAGGAGATTGGTGCTCCTCTGTGTACCCCATTTTACAGGTGAGGGTGGTCATGGCAGGGAGGTGAGAGCCAGGTCCTTCCTACTGTGAAGGAAGAACGCCAGTGCAAGTCGGGTCAGCAGGGTTTGTAAACGGAAGCTGAGAGCCATCAGAAAGTGGGCATCGTCTCCACCTCGGTACTGATGCCAGCTCACCTGGTATCTCAGGTGAAAGGCAGGTGAACAACTGTTAAGGAAAAATTACTCCACGGTCACTCTGAAAGCATAGAGGGGAAGACTTTATTCAGGACCATGGAGGCAGGGATGGGTTCCATGGCAATGGAGTCTTGCAGTTGGGGAGAAAGAGGGGCTCAGCTCTGAACTCAGCCCAGGCAGAGGGGGTCATTGAAGGAAAGCGACTAAGAAGGAACAATGGGGTGAAGGGCATTCTAGCTAGTCAGAGCTTAGAGGGTTCTTGCAGAAGACAGGCCAGGGTGATCAGACACCCTCGGAAGGTGGCGAAGGAGATCAGATATGGAGGATGGAGGTTCTTGCTTAACTGACTTAGTAAGTCTCCTTTGTGACATGTAAACTAACTTTCAGGTTCAAATCGACTAATAGCACGTCACTTCCTGAGATGACGCATGACAGCATTGACTTTGAAGCAGACCTGCTGAGTGCTGTGATTCTAACTCGTGTCCCAGGAGATGGGTGTGAGTTCCCAGCTCTCTTCCCCTTACTTTTTAAAGGATGGACCCTGTAGGTCCGGTCCTGAGGACTCTCTTGGGCAGTGGTTACATTCCCCAGGACGAGATGCCCTCACGAAGGCAGCAGCAGTTTTAGGGTCCATGTCGATACAAATCATGATTCCTTCAAGTTCTGTACGGAAAGAAAGCAAGTTCTTTTCTGAAATTGTCTCTAGTGACTGGGTAGCTAACAACTTTGCAAAGAGTTTTACTTCTGTATTTAAATCTGAAAAGCACCCATTGATTCAAGTGATGTTTTGTTCTGTGCTGTTCTTATGTGGATGTCATATGAATGGAATTATAGGATTGCAAAGGGGAATCTGGAAGCTGGGAGGGGTGGGTTCTACTCCAGAGAGTGAGGCAGAAGGACCGCTTGGGCCCAGGGGTTTGCTCCCAGCCAGGGACAACATGGTGATGCCCATCTTAATAAATAAATAATAAATACCAAAGAGCTCTCTTTATATCTCTGGACAAGCGTTTGGTACCAGGATATGCTAACCTGCATTTCTGCCAGTTTTAGATGAGACCCTAAGTCGCTAGGCTTGAGAACAATAGAACCTGAGACTTAGGTCATTTCCGTGAGGTCATTTCCATGAATTTAAGGATGGGGGACAGAGTGGGTCTCTGTCGGGTCCCTTGAGCTCTCGCCCTGGCATTTTTTCACTCTGCAGGCATTCATCATGAGCCAGCCTGTACCGATCACTGAGTCGAGCTCTTCTGGTGGTTGTCTGTGGCTTTGATGGAGCAGAATCAGAAAACAGAAAATACTGACTGGTCAAGAACAGGTAGAAATTGTCAAAAAATATTTGCATTTGAGTCTCAGAATGCATTTCTCGCTTGTCGTCAGCATTTGGGCACACGTCACAGAAGTCTGTGTCCCACTGGGTTGTACTCAGAACTAAGAATGTGTGATTATAACAGATTCTGTCACAAAGCGTCCTAAGGATACGACTATGGTATTTGAGCCATTGTGTTTCTAAATTCTGAAAAAAAGTCTGACTTCTCTGCCAGATATGGTTGGAAAGGCATCCTCCCCTTTCTCTGTCTCTGATTGTGCAACCGACTATAAGGTAATGACTTTGGTAGCAGGGGTAGAAGTGATTTGCAGATTAAGACTCAACGATTCATAAAGGATGAACAAGAGTGTCTCTCTTGATTCTTTCTGCTAACTCCGGGGCCTCTGGCGCCATGTTTAACAAAGCCGTTGTGCTTTTTTCTTTGTATTAAGTGCAGGACTTGCTCTTCTTTCAGCTGTGGGTAAACGTTGGAGCATCAATGGCCACATGAAGGTGGTCAGGGGTTTTAAGAACCACCGTGGAATTCAGGCTTCTCACTGTGTGAGCTGCTGGATGGCGATGGGAAGGCTTTGCTATATTTTGACTGCAATGTGACATAGATTCTCTTCTGGTTGTGTCCATTTGTAGGTTCCACAGGCCTCTTGGATTTGGACACCCAGGTCTTTCCCTAGATTTGGGGAATCCTTTGCTACGATTTCACTGAGCAGGGTTTCTGTGCCTTCAGTTGGTCTCTCAGCTCCTTTTTCCAGCCCCACGTGCTTAGGTTTTATCTCGCGATCACGACCCAGAGTTTCTAAGAGACGCGGCCAGGCGGCTTCATTTTTTAAATTGCTGTCTGAATGTAGTATGGCTTCAACTTTGTCTTCCATACCTGAAATTCTTTTTTTCTGTTTGCTTTTTATTTGATTTATTGACGTTTTTCATTTCCAATATTCCTGGTTGTTTGGTTTTTTGTTTTGTTTTTTTTTCCAGAATCTCGATATCCTTGTGGCCCTTTCTCATGAAGTTCCTGACTTTCTAATCCAGGATTTGAGTGACTTCTTACTTCCTTCAGCTGTTTGTTTGAATCCTCTTTGAGGTCATTCATTGATCAGTTTTACAAGTGGAGGGTTGAATTCCTTGCCCTTTCAGTATCTTTGGATTCAGTAATTGAGGAGTCATGACCTTTGGAGGACTCATGTGATCGTGCTTTTCATATCTCTTGTGTTTTTAGGGTGTGACCTGTGCATGTGCTGGGATGGGCATCTCCTCCAGTTTTATTTGATTGACATCCTAGTGACCACTCTTCTTTTGAGGGCTCAACCTCTGCGACCACTGAGAGAGAGAAAACCAGCCACCCTGGCAGTGGTAACTGCATTTGCTTTAGAAGCTTCCTCTCCTGTGTAGCTCTCGTGTACCAGGGGGTCACAGCTGCCTGGAGAGCAGGGCCACCAGTTTACTCCTCCTAACGCTGCCTGAATGCCTGCTGTTTGAACTTCTCAGTGCATGCATGTCAACCCTTCCTGTCTGCAGTCCACTCTCGTGGCCATCTCCCATCCAGACACTGTGGCACAGGTACCCCAGAACCCTGTGTCACAACCATTCCTTGTTTTTGGGTCCCCAGAAGAGCTCAGCGAAAAACCATTGCCCTCTGCCCCTTACCCCCCACCCCAAGGCTATGTGTGGCTTTAGCACTGAGAGATATGAGGAGTGACACAATCTTTGCTTATCCAAAGCCAGCCTCCAGGCAGGAGGGGTCACTGTCACACTAAACCCCTGCAGTTGCTGTGAGGCACACATGAAGTGTGGGGTTTTCCTGTAGGTAGGTCTGCCAAGCCATTTTCTCCAGGTTTGCCTGGCTTATCTTGAACTGCAGCTTCAGATTCCAGTCCTTCATGGAGCCAGGATTGCAGCTTCTCACTCTTTCTTCTTCACCCCTCAGTCACGTTTCTGTTTCTTTGTGCTTTTCAGCAGTCCTGTCACCTTTTTTCTTAATTCTCAGTGCTCTTCCTCTCTTTGGGCTATGGTCCCTTCTTGTTACATTGAGTTATCTCATTCACGAGTCATGGAAGAAATGTCAAATCCACTCTCTTGCCACTTGTCTCCATCTTTCATTTTTAATGCACTAAATTTTTTGTGAGTTACAGTCAAACATGCAATTAGGTTCTAAACACGAAACTAAAGGTGACAGTAGTTCACTGGGAGCAAGAGTGGGTGGCTTCCTGCTTCTTCCAGGATGACAAGTTCAGTATCAAAATAGCAGCACCTGATGCCAGCCTTCTTCCTGGTCATAGGGACAAAGGAGATTATAGGTCAGAAGGACAAAAAGAGGGTGAGCACCAGACACAGAAGGAGTGTGGAGCATGTCCTTGTAAGGACTGCATTCCTTAGATAACAAAAGATCCAGGGACAGGTTGGATTCAAGCTTCATCACGTCCGGGGGCGGGGGGTGGGTCAGAGGACCCACAGACCCTTTCTGTGTGAAGGGCATCCTGTCACAGCTCAGGAGTTGGGGAGGGAGGCTGGTCAGCTAGCTGACCTGGGACTTTAAAGAGTGAGTCCAGGTAGCAGGGTCAGATGCTTGCAGGACAGCCATCTTTGAAGAGCTGAGTCTTGGGAGTGCACCTGCATGGCTGCAGTCACCTCAGGTGAGCGTCTTCAGGCCTGTTGAGTCATGATGGCACCAGGGGATGGAGAAGGGGACTTCTGCAGAGATGTGGTCAATCAGGCAGATGCAACCTCCAGGAACAAGAGCAGAACTGGCCCGGCACTGGTAATGGGACCTGTGGGTAAGGGTGACATAGGAACCCAGGGTGGTGACATGACCACCCAGAGGATCCCAGGTTGTGCAATTCAGTAAGGCTTAGGGTCTGGCCAGGTGGGATAAGGCAGCTGGATCTCTGCAAACCAGACCGTGATGCTCAGCCCTCCTGTGCCACCAGGTAACATCCTCTGAACTCCAAGGGGCGTCTGAGGGCAAAGCAGACATCCCCGTCCATGGACAGTCATATGGGATGCCTGCCCCAGACCTGAACCTGGAGCTCTGGGAGCTACCTGACTCTGTCCAAGTGCTGACACTGGTGGTTCTGATTCCAGTCCTTTGGCCATGTGACCCTGTCCCTCAATGGAGCAGCAACTGGGGACTTAGAAGCTGATGTGTGGAATTGCAGGAATGTTGGTGGCTGTTCTTCCTGGTTTCTCTAGTAAGGACATTCCAGAAGGGTTTCCCTCAAGAAGGGGAGGTTCCAAGACATAGCTAATTCACCTTGATGTAAGTGTGAGGTGTTCTCCCAACTCTTGTGGTTATCTTTGCTCCTTTAGTGAGGTTTTACTTGAGTCACAAAACCTGGACCAACCATTTCCTCCTTCCCACTGTAGACTTAAACTTTTGGCCCATAGGTGCATTCATCCCACTCATACCCTAACTTATCCCTGCGTGCTCCATTTCATGTCCTACAGATCTGGCCGGATGTCTTTGATTTTGGTTTGTCAGCCAAACACCTACACATGGGTGTTTTAACCCAAACCACAGCTCAGCCTTCAAACAGTCTCTGCAGGAAGGCCTGGATTGGGGACAGCCTGCCCAGAGGAGGGACAGTGTCTTCAAAGTGACCAGCGTGGGATCCATCACTTGAGTCATCAGTGATCTGGGTGAAGCTGAGATGTGAATTCTTCACATTTCTTACTTATAACATGGTACCACTGCTGTAAAACTTGCCATAAACAATCTATTATCGGATCCCTTAATAATTTATTGACTTACCTGATTAATAAAATTTAAATTTTGTAAAGGTGAGATATCTTTCTGGTTTTTTTAATTAATTATTGTTGTACTGGGAATACATCGTGACATTTATCAAAGTTCTTACAATATATCATAGTTGAATTCACTCCCTCCCTCATTCTCCTTTATCCTCCCCTCCCCTCATTCCTGGAATAGTTTCACCAGGTCTCATTTTTCCCTTTCCACTCATGAGTGCGTAATATTCCACCACATTCACCCTCCCACACTCTTTCCTTATATCCTCCCCCCTCCCACTGATACCAAACTCCAAAGAGGACCTGTGTTACCTCCCTGTTCTCAGTTTTTGAAAAAAGACATTTTTGTTTGTATAACATAACTACACAGGGAGTTTCCTTGTGACATTTCCATGTATATGTGGGTTATAACCTGAATTAGTTCATCCCCTCCGTTTTTCTTCTTTCTACTTAGTCCCCTTCTAAACCTGTGCTTTCAAAAGGTTTAAAAAATTCTACATTCATTCTTATATAGAAAGTAATTGACTGTTTTCACCTACTTAACTTCCTTCTTTTACCCTCCCTCATATGTGACCTCTCTTAGTGTGACCTGTTTTTCATAATACTGCTGCATTTGTGTTAGGTTTATATTCCACATATGAGAGAAAACATGGTGACTTTTGGCCTTCTGAGCCTGGCTAACTTCACTTAAGATGATGTTCTCCAGTTCCATCCATTTACCTGCAAACGACAAAATTACATTCTTCTTGATGACTGAATAAACTTCCATTGTATATAAACACCACGTTGTCTTAATCCAGTCATCAGTTGTGGGGCATCTTGGCTGTTTCCATAGCTTTCTGGGTTTAAAGCACTGATGTGATGAACTTTCCTTCTTCTCTGAAGACAGAACTGAATGTGTCAATAGTGCACCAGCGAGAAGAATGGGTATTTCTGGCTCTTCCAGTCAAACATAGCTCAGATGTCCAGGGGCTGGTCGAACCCTATCCTAGATGGGAGGAAAACTTGACCAAAGATCTATAAGGACAAAGGAAAATTGTTTGAATAAAGAAAATAATCTCTTTTTCGAAAAGCAAATGGGAGGATATGTGATTTTACTACAGTAAGAGAGCCTGGGAGATCAGGTTGATTACACGCAAGATGGTTGCAGTCCCGTCCACTTATGGGACAAACAGTTGAATCTGGTTTCTGGGGCATCTTCACCAAGTGTGGGTAGAGGCCTGCTGGCCGTGTTGCGCTCAAGGAAGGACAGGACACTACTGAGGTGACAAGGCTGATGACCACACGAGATAAGATATAAACTCCTGGTTCTTCACACACGGTTTCGTGGCCTTGGAAGGTGGAAGACAGATGGAAGGATCAGAAGTGAGGGTCTGAAGCTGTATATTGAACTGAACTCTCCATATTGTATTGGTACAGAGCACGTGCTTCTATCGAGTGTGTGTCATCAAAGCCTCGTGTTCCCACACTAGAAGGAATAAGGAAGGGGTTGAGATGGTTAGTGGACAGACTCCATCTTCCCAGAGGAGGGAGTGAGGAAACTGGGGTTGCAGCCCACAGAGCCTACAGAAGAGTCCATCCAAGTGCATCTGGTGGACCTCCTGCCATTCCAAAGTCTCATCTGTCCTTCCCTACTAGGTCACAAATGCGTACATTTTAACAAAATGACAAATGTACCATCAGGAGTGAAGTTCCTTGGGTTTTGTACATAAGAATGGAGTGTAGTGGGAGAAGATGTGAGATTCCCCTGCTAATTGCCCTCCCCAGGGTGGGACCTAGATTTGATCCAGCCACAATGAGTGTAGTGCCCACTTTGTGTCTGTCATCCCCACTGTGGGGGAGACAGCCCCCTCCTCATTGAGAAGGTGCTGGTGTGAGAATGCGAGTCAGGGAGGACTTCCAGGAAAAGGGACGTAGACACTTGTCAGAGCAAACAGTCACTGGGATAAGAAGAGCCGAGTGTCCTAGCAGACACCGGAGGTCAGCACCCTGAGACAGGAGACTGTGGTTAGAGATCCTGTGGGAGAATTGGGTTACGAGGATGCTGGTGAGACATGGGTTCTTAGCACACAGGGAACTCAATGGGTAGTGCAGAGTCCAATTCCAGTTCTTTCTTACAGGACAACAAATTACCTGGAACACAGCAGTCTGAAGAAAAACATCTTTCACAATTTCTAGCTGGACTCAACTGTGTGGTTGTCATATGGGGTTCTGTCTTCGTGCTAGAGACATCTGAGGTGTGGCTGGGCTGGACCTGGGGACACCAAAGTGAGCCAGATAACCCTGGTCCCTTCCTTTGGAGCTTCCATTCCCCTGGGGCAGCCAGCACTTCCAGCATGGCGGGAGTCCAGGTGCAGTGGTCATGGGCTCTGAAATGGGAGCAGAGGTCACTGGAGCATGTTTCAGGGATGCAGTGCCTCTAGGGGTCACGGAAGGTCTCAGCAAGTACCCTCTGGTCAAATCTCCAAAGTCCTGTGTCATTTGTTGAACCTGATATAAGGGGCGTGAGTCTGTTTGTGCTGTTATTTCAATTTTGAAATAATGAACTTTCATTATTTAATGAGCTAATCTATTCAGAAGTATATAGTTCCAGAAAAATATATGAATTGATAGATCAGAAGGAAGAGGATTGAGAACAAAACTGTCCTTAGTTCATAATTCCCCAGATTTACAGTGACCATGCTCAGTCAGTCCATCCACACAGCATGGACAGAGGGACCTCCACTGGCCATGTGACTCTGTGCAGCCATGCAGGTGTCACACACAGAACTGAAAATGAGCTGAGCTCATGGTTGAAAGAGCAATGACGGTCTGTAGGCTTCAACTTATTGTTCCTATCCAAGAAAATTAGGCAGAGAGCTTTGCTAAGAGCTGAAGGACAGAAAGACAGCCAAGGTGTATCATGTCCTAATAAGATAGCTTTACTGGTTTTGTCAATGCTCCCTTTGGTACCAAGCAGAGTTAAGTAACTGTCTCATTTTCTCATGAAGAAGGTGATCAGCTGGTCATCGTTAGCTAACTCCATGAGAGGTTGAAAAGAATAGCCACCCCGCCAGGCATGGCGGCTCACTCCTGTAATCCTAGATTTTCTGGAGGCTGAGATTGGCAAGATGGCTGTTTGAGGCCAGCATAGGCAAAAATTCCACGATATCCTGTGTCAACCAACTGCTTGGCACAGTGGCTCACACCTGTCACCCCAGCTTCACGGAAGGCTGAGGTTGAGGGATTCAGGTTTCCAGGCCAACCTGGGTCAAAAAGATTTCAAGACACCGTCTCAACAGAAAAAAGGAGCTTGGTGGCACACGCCTGTCATCCCAGTCACATCAGGAAGTATATAACTGGAGGTTTGGGGTTTAAGCCAGTCTGGGAATAAAACAAGACCCTCTTTCAGAAACCAGAGGGAAAGGCATGGCTCGAGCATGAGGGTGCCTGACTCACTAATGTGAAGGCTGAATTCAAACTCAGGACTGCCAAAAACAAACAAGCAAAGCTCCATCTTCACTCCACTATCAGAAGGGTGGGTGCTCCCTGTGCCTGGGCTGTGACCACATGGTGAGGTAATTGAGCAAATTGTCATCAGTGTCACAGCAGAAATCTTCCTGTCATAACGGTCTAACTTCATCAAAGGAAACCTGCTACGCACCCCCACCCTGTATTTGGCCCCAGGGGATGACTCTAAGTCATGTGATTGAATTCTAAACGGTAACAGCGTCCTCTCCCTCTGAGGGGGGAGGTGGTCTTCTGTTAGAGAAGCTGTCCCTGCAATGTCCGGCAGCCACTGGCTTCCACTCAGGCTTCTTCCTTACAGATGGAGGCTGGGCTCCCGGCACAGCAAAGATGCTTTAGCATCATGGCCTCCTCAGGACTCCTGCCTCAGGGCCAGGGAAAATGTTCCCTGCCACCTGCTCCAAGTCGGTTTCTCTTTGTGGCAGGTCATTCCACTGGAATTCACTTTTTGATATATTGTATAATTTTCATAAGCATGAAGCTACTTAATGGGTGGAAATTCAAAGACTTTTTTCAATGTGTCATTGAACTCACTTCAAAGATAAATCAGTTAATTTTACTGGACCACACAGGCTTATTGGAGGCCTTTTAATTTCTGCACTTGCTGACAGGGCCCCAGCGAACAGCCCTACAAAGGTGGATGGCAAGTTCTCTTCACCCTGAACTGTCACATAACATAACAGATCTCTAACACTGAACCTTGAAAATAAAGTCCTTTCACTTATTTAAAAAAATGGAAGGAAAAGTGACAATGTGGGAGAATAGATGTGGAAAGAGACAGGAAAGTTCTGACAAGGCCTCAAGCACAAATGAAATCCCCAGCAAATAAGAGAGGGTGCCTCCTCAACTTGATAAATTACATCTATGACAGCCCTACTGGCAACAGGGTACTTGATGGGAGAAGCTAGACGCTTTCTCACCAAGATCAGGGGCAGAGCAAGAGTGGTGCCTTTCACACTCCTTTCAGCACAGTACTGGAAGCCCTGGCTAATGCAATAAGACATGAAAAGGAAATAAACAAATTAGCAGAAGAATGAACTCTGCCTTTATGAACAGATGGCATGGTTTGTCTATGTACAGAATCCAAAAGAATCAACCACAGCCCACACCCTGGATCCCAAAAGCAATTGTAATGAGCTTGCAGGATGCACCATTGATATGCAAGGTTAATTGCTCTCCCGTGTATCAGCAATGAGCAGATGGAATTTGAGATAAAGCAGCAGTGCCATTTATGTTAGCACCAAGATAAGTACAATGAGGAGGCACTGAGCTAACAAAATATGTACCAGGTCCATATGAGGAAGCTACAGAACTGACACAGAGTCAAAGAACTAACTACGGAGAGATGTTCCTTGGTAGTGGGGAAGAAACTCGCTAATAACAAGACAGGATTCATCCTACCTCATGTGCAAACTCAAAGCCACCCCAGGGGATGCAGATGGCACGGGTGGGGAGCCCTACATTGAGAACCACTGGTGCCATTTTATAGATGAGGGAGTCGCAGTGGCAGCAGGGTGCAGAGTCATAATGGTCAGTGCAAGGTTGCTTCCTAGTGTGAAGGAAGAACTTTCATACAAGTCAGGCCAGCAGAGCTTAGAAATGGAGGCTGAGCTTGGGGCCACCCTTCTGTATGCATCCCAGTCCCCATCACGTTTTGGCAAACTCAACTCTGGAAGCCTGAGGAAGCCTGAGGGGAAGTGGAACGTGACTGCTGAAGCTATGGGATGGCTGGAAGGCCCCAAGGCTCCCTGGGCCATTGTCTCCACTTAGATTCCAATGCTGACTGACCTGTTGTCAGGTGGGAAGAGAAAACAGGTGTGCCATGTTAAAGAAAAATTGTGAAATGACACTTGCTAAAGCACAGCTGGGGAGGCCCGATGGGACCTTGGAGATGACTATTGTAAGGACCACTGCAATGGGGTCCTGCAGAGAGGAAGCTCAACTCCAAACACAGCATGGCCAGGTGGGAATTCATAGCCCAGGAGCAGAGTGGGCGTCAGTGGATGGAAAGCCATTAACAGCAGGGTAAGTGGGATTCCAGCTAAACAGACCTCACAAGATTCTGCTGCAGACAGTCCAAGGTGATTAGAGGTCATCTGGGGCGTGGTGGAGGAAGAAGAAACTGATGAGATATCCAGGAAGATCAGATATCAAGAATTAGATATCAAGGCAACATAGCAGGTTTCCTTGCTAAAACTGTATATTAGAAGAAAGTGCACAGAGAGTAGAGCTGATGAGTTGGGCCACAGAGAATCTTGATCACCATGCAGAAAGTCCACTGCCTGGACAGGGCTGGGCTCCACCTTTCTGCCCCGCCAGCATTCAGAGGACACTTCACCCTGTGCCTACTGGGTGTGGCATGACCTCCTTTGCTATTTCTAGTAGGCAAAAGCCCTACATCTTCCCCAGGGTACATCCACTGTCAGACTTGTAAACTTAAATCAGGCAAAAATGGTTCAGGGAAAATCTCAGATAATGACAATGTGAGGCTCATTCTAAAACACAGATAAAACATACTCTTAGAATAACAAGCTGCAAGAAGGAAGTAGAGCAATGTCACTAAGCATTTCCATTTCCTTGTGGGCTCATCAAAATCCAAAACCAAGGAAATCTTCCCAAAATAAGCTCTGGAAGTGGTCTTCATTTTCTCCCCGTGGCCTGCCTCCCCTCCACACTGTGCATTTCAGTGGCTGCTGCCTCCATATCCTGGTGTCATGGTCCTCACATCAGAGCTGAGGCTGTGGTCCCAAGCACCCCTCTCCACTTTACCCTCCAATCTGTAGGATCCACTGGGGACCTGGCTTCTACTTTGCAGAGCTCATGCTGCATCTGAATAAGGAATGTGGTCTTTCTCCAGGGTCACTGCCAAGATGGCAGGTGCACTAACCCGGGAGAGGGCAGGTGGAGCACAGCTGCCATCAGAGGAAGCAGCCAACCCTTCTTCTCATGCATTTTGTTTTCACAGGGTTCTCTGCTGAGATGTTTCCTTCTGCAGGAGGAGAGTCAGGTGGTGGCAGGAGGCCCAGGTCAGATCTGAGGAGGAGAAGCCCTGGCTTCCAGAGGCCGTTTATGGACCACAGACTGGGATGAGGGTGAGGACTGTGGGGTGGGGAATAGCACCCAAATCCCTGCTGCCTCCTGCACCTGGATGCTTGGCTACAATTTCACTCCAACACATCTGCCATGTTCTGTGCCCATGCTCTGTGAACGCAAAAGAGCTGTGGTTGTTTCACATTGAACTTGGAAGGCTGAGCCTCAGAGGAGCCGTCAGGATGGATGGGTGGATCCTAAGGAAAAGCTCACGCCAAGCCAAGGAAAGGGCTATGAGCACAAAGTGACTGATTCTTGGTGGCTGATTCTTTTCCCTACTCAATCTATTGGTGATGCCTTAACCTTTCAAGAAAAGGAACACACACACACACACACATTCACACTGAAGTTAGTTCTGGGTGTCCCGTCATCAGGACACCATATCAAATTTGTCTGTTCCTTAAAACGCAAAACTTCTTGAGACTGGGTAAAGGATCAAATCTGCTTCACTAATGAGAAAAATCAAAGTCTTCTGAACCCAAGAGGACACACTTTCACAGTCCTATGCATTTTATGTAAGGGCTAGGAAGCTTGGAAATGTGTATTTTATGAAAGGTAGAAGTGAGCTTTGTTCACATAACTAAAATGTGTCCTTTTAATTAATAGTAGCCATCAAAGTCATTTTGCTATGACATTGGGGTAGAAGAGTAGAAAGGGAACCCAGTGGTTAGAACCACCTTCATGTAATGCATAGCTTAAGAAATCTTGCAGGGGTAGAAATGACCCAAACCTTGTATGCACATATGAATAATAAAAGAAAAAAAAAAGAAATCTTGCAGACATAGCCACTGGGATGATTTGAGGCTCTAATGCGTTCCACTTTCTTGCTTCTGTAGCCTTCTCCCCTTTTGCCCCTGCACTTGGGCATGTCTTGGTTTAATTGTAGGGCTGGATACACTTGGCATAAAAGTGTACCCATGGTTTTTCCAATGCATTCCTGTCACCTTTCAAGAAAAAAAGAGGCTGCTGTTCAGAGCAGCTGTCACACAGCCTGCCAGGCTCAAGGCGTGGGATGGATTCAGCCACAGGGCTTCCAGCCCAAGGGCGACTGTAAAACCTCTACTTAGAACTGAAGTAGATCTCTTGAATGATTGTGTTGAGGTCTATGCTGCATTTCAAAAAGCAGACAATAAAAGAACCTCTCCCACTCCCTAGCCCCTGGATGTGGAAAAAAGGGCTTTTATTGCTTCAAAGACCTTGAAATGCAATTTGCATAAACTGATTTTCAAAACTTTTTAAGGGGAGTGACAAGATTATCTCCTGGGGAAAGTGCTAGGAAAAGCAAATGTCCACATGCAGAAGAATCAAGTTTAACCTTATGTTTCATTATGCACAGAAATCACTCAGATGAGTCAAATACCGGCCTACGCTTAAAAGCTAAGACTGTAAAACCAGTAGAAGAAAACACAGGGGCAAATCCATGGCATGAGATTTTATATTAATTTTCAAATCTAATATCACAAAGGTGACAGAAGAAAAATAGACAATTCAGATATCACAATGCAAAACTTTTGTACATTTGATGGTTTTGTGGACACGATGAAAAACGAATGCACAGAATGGGGGAAACTATCTGGAAATCGCATAACTAACGAGGAATTAAAGCCCGGGAAGCACAAAGAGCTTCCCGCACTCACCACCACAATCAGCAAAAACAGGACAGTTGACTGTGTACAAAGGAACAGATATTCTTGTCATGAATATGAAAATAATAGGTTCCATAGCACTGATCCTAAAGAAAGCAGAATTACAAAGAGACACCAGTTCACACACATTAGGAATTCGGATGGCTACAGGAGGGAGGGAGGGAGGGAGGAGAAAGAAAGAAGGAGAGAGGAGAAAGAAAAAAACAGAGAGGGAAGGAAGGAAGAAAGGAAGAGAGGGAAGAAAGAATAAAAGGAAGGAGAAAGAGACAAACGTAGCTAGGCTGACTAGAAATGGGACCCTTTGTGCACTGTTGGGGCTAATTAATATAAAAAGGTGTATTCACTGCAGGAAATGCAGACAAAATTAGACACACAATAACAGCCACAACTCCGCTTTGGAGCACGCATGGAAAAGAATCAAGAGCAGAGATGAGAGTGGGTATTTGGACACCTATGTTGATGGCAAGCGACAGTGCTAACTGTACCCAAATGTGGGACAACCCAATTGCCTACCAAACGAGGAACAAAGTACGGTATCCACGTACGACACAATATCATTCAGCCTTAGTGACAAAGGGCATTTGGAACACACTGCATCGTGGGTGAAGCTTGCTGACCTTATACCAGGTGAAATGTCCACACAAGGACAAGTACTGCTTGACTCCACGCCGTACCTAGAGGAGTTGTGTCAGTCTGTTTTGTGCGGCTGTTTCAGAAGGCCACCGATTGGGTCATTCACAATGGGCAGAAATGGATTGCTTGGCGATCAGGAGGCTGAGAGTTCACTATCAATGTTGTCACCACCTGCCCAGGGCCTTCTGCTTGGTCACACATGGCGGAGGGCATCCTGAGGCAGAAGATCAAAAAGAGGTGAGCCCCAGAAACACAAGGACAAGGTGAACTCATTCAATAAGGAACCCACTCCCCAAATAGCCATCCACCCTGCGACAGGTTGGGTTCCAGCTGCCTCCTGCTCAAGGTCTCAGAGGACACACAGATCCCACCCTGCGACCCGGGCAGCCAATCGCTGTTAAGTAGATGGGGAGGGAGGCAGGGCAGCTAGCTGGTTTGAGGCCTTAAAGCCTGAGTCCACAAAGCAAAGCCAGATGCTTGCAGGACAGCCATCTTTGAAGAGCTGCGTCTTGGGAGTGCACCTGCACCTGCTGAGTGCACCTGAACGGCTGCAGCCACCTCAGGTGAGCAGACCACCAAGGTATGATGGGAACAGGGAATGGAGGAGGGGACCCCTACAGGGACATGGTCAGCCAGGCAGATGCAGAAACAAGAGCATTCGTCCTAGCTAGCACTGGCAATTGGGGCCAGTGGAAGAGGGAGGCCGGGGAGCCCAGGGTGACGCCATGACCACACAGAGGCTCCTGGGTTGTGCAATTCAGTCTGGGACATGGTCTGGCCAGGTGAGATAAGAAAGCTGTGTGGCTACAAGCCAGGATCTGACGCCCAGCTCTCCGACACCACCAGGTAACGTTCTCTTGTCAATCACTACCAGGAAGCTTCCTCTGAACTCTCAGGAATGTGCTGAGGGCAGAACCTGGAGGGTCACTTTTCAGAGTCCCACAAGGGAGACCTGATCCAGACCTGAGTCTGGAGCTCTGGCAGCTACCTGCCCCTGTCCACGTGCTGGCACTGGCAGTTCTGGTTCTTGTCCCTCAGTGGGGCAACAAGTGGGGAGCTGGTGTCTCATATGTGAAATGCTGGAGTGTTGGATGCTGCCCTTCCCAGACTCTCTAGAAGGACATTCCAGAAGGGTTTCGCTCAAGAAGAGGAGGTTCCATGGCATAGCTCATCTCCTGCTGGGTGTTAGGAAAGATGAAGGTGTGAGGTGTTCTCCCAACTTTTGGAGATAACTTTGCTCCTGTGCAGAATCAAATGTCCCAAATTAGCAAGGTGTTCATTGAATGCTTTCCTTGACAGCACTGGTGCCATGGGACTCTCATTTCTTTCCCTTTCTAGGTTGTGAAGCATGAATCCTTTTCTCTTCCTCGCCATCTTTTGCTTGGGGGTGACCTCAGCTGCTCCAACTCTTAATCACACTTTGGATGCACAATGGAAGGAGTGGAAGACAAAACACAACAAAACCTACAGCACGGTAGGACACGTTAAGAGAGTCCAGAGGGACTCCAGAGAGAATGGTCCTTGTTGTTGGGACTTTATAGCCAAGGAGAGGCTTCGAAGGCAGTAACCCAGTGTCACCTGCTGTAAGCACAATGTACACTAATACCCCCATTTTGGGGGTGTAGAGAATGCCTGCCAGTGTGCAAAGCCATCCGTGGCCATCTCTGTCTCCAGGTCCACCTGTTGAACACGAGGGGTTTTAAATAGAAGGAGAGACCATCACTTGTACTGATTTGTAGGATGAAGAAGGACAGAGGCGAGCGGTATGGGAGGAGAACTTGAAAATGATTGAGCTGCACAATGAGGAATGCAGACACGGGAAACACGGCTTCACCATGGAGATGAACGCCTTTGGGGACCTGGTGAGTGGGGTGTGCCCTGGGTCATCCGTGCTTCCGCTCTTCATTTCTTCACAAAGTGATCTCTTGCTTCTAACACGGTTTTTACTCTCCTTGAAGACCACTGAAGAATTCAAGCAGGCGAGGAATGGCTTTCAGAGGCAGAGGCGCAGAATGGTTAGAGTCTTTCAGGAACTGGAGGTAAAAGAAATCCCCAAATCCGTGGACTGGAGAGAGAAAGGCTTTGTGACTCCTGTGAAGAACCAGGTACGACACACGCACCCCTTCCGGGGCCCTGGGGGGAAGAAACCAAGAATAGTGAACATTTACTGTGTCGGGCTTCAGAGTGACAGGCGGGCCACCTTTCTCCCCTTAAAGAATATTCAGACATAAGAGCTTTGTCGACGGCGTGCTGTTGGTTTGTGCACGACAGCCTTTCCTTCCCTTCTCAGGGTAGGTGCAATGCCTGCTGGGCTTTTAGCGCCGTTGGGGCCCTAGAAGGACAGATGTTCAAGAAAACTGGCAAGCTGGTGTCACTGAGCGAGCAGAACCTGGTGGACTGTTCCCGTCCCCAGCGCAACGTGGGCTGCAGGGGTGGCCGGATGGATTTCGCCTTCCGATATGTTCAGCAGAACGGAGGCCTGGACACCGAGGAGTCCTATCCTTACGAGGCCAGGGTAAGTGGAGTCCCTTCCCGGGCTGTCATTCCTGCTCTGGCTGTGGAAGGTGAAGCGACCTCAGAGATAAATAAAAGTCGCCTTGGTCAGGATTTCCCTCCAGATGGGAGAATCCGGACGAGGCCTGAGTGAGTTCAGTCATTGTGAAAGATTGGCTCTGGGGTGACATGGGTGGCACACGGGTGACCTTATTTCTGGGTAACACTGAATGCAATCACACTGATCTGTATTTAATGCATTTCTCCAGTGTGAGAATTCCTGTGGACTGGCCGATCGGATAAGTTTCCTTTGTGACATGTAAACTAAATTTCAGTTCAAGTCAACCCACAGCATGTCACCTCCTGGGCTGATTCATGACAGCACTGACTTGGAGACCCTTGAGTGCAGACTGCCTGCGGAGGGCTGTGATGCCAACCCACGATCCGGGAGGCGGGTGGCTGTCATCGTGTCTTCTTCCCTCTCCAAAGGACGGACCCTGCAGGTACAATCCAGAACACTCTGCTGCCAATGCCACAGGTGAAGTCCACGTTCCTCCCAACGAGGAGGCCCTGGCCAAGGCCGTGGCCACCGTGGGGCCCATCTCTGTTGCCCTCGACGCCAGCCACAATTCCTTCAAGTTCTACAGGGGAGGTGAGCATGTTCTTTGTAGAAACTGAGGCAGAAAAAAGGTGCAAAGGTACAATCACGTGCCAGCATGGCGGGAAGAGAGTTTAGTGCACGGCTTGCACGAAGTCCTTCAACCTGGATATGCAATAACTGGCCCCTCACAGTCATGACATGACTTTGGCATGTCCCCAGATATGCATTTCAGGAATTTCTTAAATAGCAGCATTATTAAGTGTATACCGTATTAGTTAAAATTTCCCTAATTATTCGCTATTTTGCAAATGTCCCAAGAGCTTTTATTTTTATATTTAAGTCTGACAAGAACCTCTGGATTCAAGTAATTCTGCATTCTGTGCTATTTCCTGCAATTCACCTCTTGGCAGTAAAATGACAAGATTTCGAACAGTGCTCTCCCATGCGTCTACCAAGCCTTGTACCAAGATCTAGCCTTGAGAGCCTAGATCTCACAGTCATAAGTCTTACCTGGAGTTTATGTCACTTTGGTGAATTTAGAAATGCCTTCCTTATTGCTCTTATCCGTGGGTCACTGTCAGGTCCCCGAGCCACTCACACAAGCTGTGGTTTTATTTTCTAGGCATTTATTATGAACCAAAGTGCAACCGCTTTGCCCTGGACCATGGTGTCCTGGTCGTTGGCTATGGCTTTGAAGGAGAAGAATCAGAAAACAGAAAATACTGGCTGATCAAGAACAGGTAGACATAAGAAGGGGGATAAGGTAGAAAGGAGAAAAATAGCAAGGATGAACCAATTCAGGTTACAATATAATGTATAATGTATAATATAATATATAATAAATTATATAATATATATTAAATACAATATATAATATATAATAAATAGAAATGAATAGAAATAAATAGAAATGTCACAATGAAACTCCCCGTATAGCTGTCTCAAACAAACAAAAATTTCATTTTTTGAAATAAAAATGGAGAACAGGATGGTAAAACAGGTCCTGTCTGGGGGTTGGTACCAGTGGGAGGGGAAGGACATAAGGAAAGGGTGAATGAGGTGAATATGGTGGAATATTATGCACTCATGAATGAAAATGGAAAATGAGTTGTGCTGAAACTATTCCAGGAATGGGGGGAGGGAGAATAAAGGAGAATGGTGGGGGGTGAATTCAGCTGTGATATATGGTAAGAACTTTGGTAAATGTCACAATGTCCCCAGGACAACAATACTTATAAAAAAGAACAGGTAGAAAATGCCAAAAATATTTACACTGGGAAACGAAAAGGAAAGAGTTGTGTGCAGTCAGTATTTGCACACAGGTCCCAGAAATCTTTGTCCCACTTAGGTTTAACACTGAACTAGGAATGTGCAATTGTATCATTAGAGTTCGTCACGAGCTTCCTCAGGCTATTGATACGGTGTTTGTACTATTGCTTTTCTAAATTTTGAACATTTTCTTTTTTTTGTACCAGATGTGCCTGGAAAAACAGTCTGTCTTCCCACTGTCTTTAATTTTGAAATTCAGTGTAAGGAAATTATTTTAGAATTCGGGGTAGAAGTTATGGGCAGATTAAGACACAACCATTTATAAAGGATGAGGAGAACGTCTGTCTGCCTCTCTGGAGTCTTTCTGCTAAGCGTGTGGCCTCTGTGACAATGTTAAAATCAGGCATTTGCTCTGATGAAACCCAATGTTCTCTATTCTTCCTACTAAATGGAGAATTTGCTCTTCTTTCAGCTGGGGCAAAAACTGGGGCTTAAATGGTTATGCAAAGATAGCCAGAGACCGGGACAATCACTGTGGGATTGCCACCTGGATCAGCTACCCCATCGTGTGAGTTGCTGGATGGTGACAAGGAAGGACTCGATGGGGACGGCATGTCCCGAGGAGGGACGTCACCTTCAGCCTGACCAGAATCTACTGTGTGGGATCCAACTCTAGAACCATGAAGGACAGGAGTTGTCATGTGGATTCTGACATTTTTATACCAGTGCAATGGCACCACTATATAGCTGTCACAAAGAAATTTATATTAATGACTCACATGAATTATTTGTTGACTCATTTGATGAATAAAATTTTAAAGTTCTGAAGGTGAGGCATCTGTGTGTTTTTAACGTTCTGATTGAATGCACGTGTCGTCCGAGCCAATGGTGCACCAGGAGGAAGGGTGGGTGTCTTCTGGGTCCTATAGTCATACATATGTAGATCTCACGTCAGACATGGTGCCCAGTATTTTGACAAAGGATCTATGAGGACAAAGGAGAATCATTTGAATATAGAAAATAATCACATTTTTGAAAAACAAATAGGAAGTTGTATGATTTTGGTACTATGAAAAGGATCGGGTTCATTACACCAAGATGGTTGCAGCCCCATCGAGTCACGGGACCAAAGATGTAGCTCCAGCTTCTGGATGTGGGTGAAGTCCTGGAGGCCATGTCACAGTCAGGGAAGGCCAGGACACTGGTGGGTGACCAAGGCAGACATGGTGTCTGGGTGAAGGCCGGGCTTCAAACATGGTTCCATGGTCTTGGAAAGTGATAGAGAGGTGAGAGTCTGAAGCTGCATTAAACCAAGCTGATGTAAACTTGAATTAGGAAAGAGGAAAGTATACTTTAGAAAACTCCACCTTGCATTGGTACAGAGCACGTAGTTTCATAAACCGTGTGTTTCCAAAGCCTCACGTTCCCACACGAGAAAGCACAGAAAAGAGGGTGGAAATATTTAGCGAACAGACTCCATCATCCCTGCAGAGGGACAGAGGAGGAAACTGGGGCTGTGGACCACAGAGCCTACAGCAGACTCCAGCAAGTCCCTCTGGGTTGGACCATGTGCCAGGCTGGAGTCTCATTTGCCCTTCCCTACTTGTTGACAAAACATCTAAATTAATAAAAGTAACAATAAATGTACCATCGGGGTGATGTTCTTTAGGTTTTGTGCATGAGTTTGCGCTCTGGTTGGAAGAAGATGTGAGACTCCCCTGATAATTCCCCTTTCCAGGGGTGTTGGACACCAGCTCAAGCTGGTGTCCAGAGCTCCCCCAAGGGGCCTCTCCTTGCCCCCCACAGCCTGAAACTGTGGGACCTGTACACTGTGTAGATATATATCCCAAGTGGGTCAACTTTAGGCAGTGACTTTCATCATACAGGTTTCTCTATTTGACACAAATTTATAGTAGTAATAGTAATAATTTATAGTAGTAATAGAGTAGTACCCAGAAACACAGCCCTCTTCTCAGTGTACGTTTAAAGTTTCACAATTCATGTATTTAAATGATTTTTTTTTTCATATATGCATTCGGCAGGTGTCCAGAGGTCACCTTCATGAGGTGGTACTTGCTGGGCCTGAGGACACAAATGTTAATCCGAAAATCCTGGTCCCTCCCTTTGGAGCTGAGCAGCCAGCACTTCCGAGCATAGCAGGAGTCCAGGTGCAGTGGTCATGGGCTCTGAAAGGGGAGCAGAGGACACTGGAGCAAGTGTCAAGGCCACAGTGCCCTCTAGGGCTCACAGAAGGTCTCAACAAGTGCCTTCTGGTCAAATCTCAAGAGTCCTGTGTCATCTGTAGGACCTGAGCTGAGGGGCATGTGTGATTTCAATTTTGAAATAATGAATTTTCATCTTCTTCATGAGTAGTAAGTGTGTTCAGAAGTATTTAGTTCCAGAGCAAACCAAGAATTTATACACCAGAAGGAAGAGGAAGAGGTGAGGGAGAATAAGAGGTCCAAGTTCACAAAGGCAAGTGTCCCATCTGAAAAAGTTTGTTCACAGTGACCGTGCTCAGTCAGTCCATCCACACAGCATGGACAAAGGGACCTGTGCTGGCCAGGTGACCCCAGTGCAGCCATGCAGGTTCAGCACCCAGAACTCCTCTGACAATGGTGGCCTGAGGACTCCAGCTTATTGTTCCCAACCAAAAAAAAAAAAAAGGGAGAGAGCTTTGCTAGGGGCTGAAGGAAGGATGGACAGCTGGGGACTGTACCGGGGAACGCGTTCTAACAAGACCACTCTACCAAGGACACACTCGGTCTTGGTATTCTAGAACATTTTTTCCTCACAACAATTCCTCAACAGCCTGCTACCACCCCCTACACCCACCAGGTCACACAGTTTTGATTGTTCCTTGGTGTCCTATACCCTTTCTTCTTCCTCCCCACTCAGGAACTGCGATCAGAGAACACTCAGGGAAAGTGCAGGCCAGGTAAGGATGGAGAGGATACCCTTGGCTTTGGTGTGTAATTCAGCTCTTAAAAATCAAGACAGAGACTTTCCCTTTGCATTAGAGGATGTAAGTACCTTCAGTGTTGTAACTAGCTAATGACTAGTTTAAAATGACTGCATTCAAAAATCAATAACTCATCTTAGATCCACCAGCCAACTGAAGTCACAAGTCAAGCCACAGCCCGACAGTTGGAAAGACAGATAGATGGACACCATGAATCACAACACATAGGGGAAAAAAAAATCCACGGGCTGTGTGGTAACAAGCACCTGGGAAAAAATCTGAACTATAAATGGCAACTTGCTGGAGGCCCAGTGTGACAAGAGTGCCATTTACACACTGTGGCTTCCTAAGCATCGGGAGGACAGGATTTTTCAGAACTGCTATCGCTCTGCCAGCGTCTCAAAGTAAAACGTGGATAATGATTCCTGATGATTAGGGCAAGGAAGATGGAAAGCAACACTGCTGAAATGTGGTAGACTTAACAGGCTGTTAATCTTCATGTGACTTGCTCTCAAAGAACTGTTTCACAAATTCTTCACCTAATGGGGTTTCATCAAAATCTTACCAGCCCCACTTCCTCTGCTCTTTCTCAGGGTAACACCCAGCTCCAGCCCACCATGTCCCACTGAAGTGGGGGGGACTGAGAAGCACTTGTGTACTCCACAGCCCAGAGGCACGGGGTGGAAAAGACAGAACAAGTAGGGAACCAGACTCAGATGTGTCATCAAAGTTAGAAGTATCACGCCAGAAATTTTAAAATAAAGGGAAAAATGACAATGTGTAAGATTAAATGGTGAGTGTAAGAGAGGGGCACTTCCTCAACTTGATAAATTACACCTATGACAACCCTACTGGCAACAGGGTACTAGATGGTAGAAGCTAGACGCTTTCTCACCAAGATCAGGGGCAGAGCAAGAGTGGTGCCTTTCACACTCCTTTCAGCACAGTACTGGAAGCCCTGGCTAATGCAATAAGACATGAAAAGGAAAAAAGTTACACAAATTAAGAAAGAAGAAATAAAAGCTGACGTTGTTAACCAATAACGATTGTCTTTGTACAGAATCCAAAAGATTCAAACAGCCCCAAATCCTGAACTCACAAGCAATTATAACAAATTTGCATGATGCGTGATTAATATGCAGAGGTCAATTGTTTTCCCATATACCAGCAATGAGCAAATGGAATTTGAAATAAAACCACAGTACCATCCAGGCTCCTGTGACTCATGCCTGTAATCCTAGCTTTCAGGAGGCAGAGATTACGTTGACCAGGGTTTAAAGCCAGCCCCAGGAAAATAATTTTTGAGACCCCATCTTGAAAATACCCAATACAGAAAAGGACCGCTGGAGTGGCTTAAGTGGTAGAACATCTGCCTAGCAAGCACAGGACCCTGAGTTTAAACCCCAGTACCAACAAAAACAAAAAAATGAGGAAGCTACAGAACTGACATAAAGTCAAAGGAAGACATTCTTAGCAAGACAGGGATTAATTTCACTTCATGGGCAAACTCAATGCCACCCCAGGGGATCCAGATGGTTCAGGCTGGGGATCCTACTCTGAGAACCACTGCCTAGGAGATGAGTGTCCACTGTGCCTCAGTTTATAAGTGAAGGAGGTCTTGGAAGTGGGTGCAGAGTCACAGGTGGTGGTAAGTTCATCCCTTGCCAATGTGAAGAAGTAACTTCCATACACGTCAGGCCAGCAGGGCTTAGAAATGGAGGCTGAGCTTGGGGCCACCCTTCTCTACACATCCCAGTCCCCATCACTTGCTTGGCAAACTCAATTCTGGGAGCCTGAGGGCACCAACAAAAGTGGAATGTGCCTTCTGAAGTCATGGGATGGCTGGAAGGCCCCAAGGCTCCCTGGGTCATTGTCTCCACTTTGATTCCAATGCTGACTGACCTGTTGTCAGGTGGGAAGAGAAAACAGGTGTGCCATGTTAAAGAAAAATTATGAAATGACACTTGCTAAAGCACAGCTGGGGAGGCCCGATGGGACCTTGGAGATGACTATTGTAAGGACCACTGCAATGGGGTCCTGCAGAGAGGAAGCTCAACTCCAAACACAGCATGGCCAGGTGGGAATTCATAGCCCAGGAGCAGAGTGGGCGTCAGTGGATGGAAAGCCATTAACATCAGGGTAAGTGGGATTCCAGCTAAACAGACCTCACAAGATTCTGCTGCAGACAGTCCAAGGTGATTAGAGGTCATCTGGGGCGTGGTGGGGGAGGAGGAGGAAATTGAGCAGATATCCAGGAAGATCAGCTATGAAGAGTCAGGTATGGAGATGTCAGAGCAGGTTCTTTGTTCACACTGGATGTTCACAGACTTGGCTGACAGAAGATTCAGAAGCTTGATGATGGGTTTGCCTTTGTAAATAAATTGGTAATTTTCTTTTGCATCTTTCAATATTTCTTCTTTAGCCTTAGTATTTTGACTGCAATGTCACACAGAGGGATTCTTTTCTGCTCGTGTCTCCTGGATTTGGATTTGGGACATTCTTTGCTACAATTTCACTGAACAGGGTTTCTGTACCTTTATTTGTATCTCAGCTCCTTCTTCCACCCCTAAGATCCTTAGGCTCCATCTCTTGATCACGCCACAGAGGTCTGGAAAGCTGTGGTCATGCAGGTTTATTTCTCTGTTGCTTTCTGAACGTAATAGTTCTTCAACTTTGACTTCAATATCTGAAATTCTTTCTTCCACTTGCTCTAGTATATTGACAAAATTTTCCACTGTTTTTATTTGATTGATTGAGGTTTTGCGTTTCCAACATTTCTGGCTTATTGTTGTTTTTTCAGGATCCCAATATCCTCCCTGAATTTCTCAGCCCTGTTGTTCACTTTCAAATCCAGGTCTCCAAAGGACATTCAGCTGTTTGAATCCTCTCTGAGGTCACTGGTCATTGTTAGAGGTAGACGTTTGAATTTTTCGGCTTTTCAGTAACTTTGGATTCAGTAATTAAAGAGTTGTGAGCATTGGAGGAGTCACACGGCCCTGCTTTTCATATCTCCCGTGTTTTTAGGGCGTGATTTGTGCGTGTGTTGGGATGGGCATCTCCTCCAGTTTTATTTGATTGACTTCTTGGTGACCACTCTTGTTTTGAGGGCTCAACTCCAGGACCGCTGAGAGAGGAGAAAACCAGCCACATAGCAGTGGTAACTGCGTTCACTTTAGAAGCTTCCTCTATTGTTTACCTCTTTGTGTACCAGGAGTCACTGCTGGTCACAAGGCTCTTTAATGCCCATGAGCTGGGCAAGTTCCTTCTAGTACCACAGGAACTCCAGCGTGTGCCCAGGGGGCAGCAAGTGTCCAAGCCTAGAGGTGACCCCCAGATGCATTAGAGAGATGGGGAAGAAAGCAGGGCACTGACTTCCACACTGGATGGGGATAAATGAAGGAACCAGGCTCTCTCCTGGCCACAGAGAGCAGGGCTACCAGTCACCATTCCCAACACTGCCTGAGCGCCTGCTGTTTACACTTCTCAGTTCTTCCACGTCAGACCTTCCTGTGTCTGTAACCACCTCCCATGGCCATCTCCCACCCAGACCCTGTGGCAGGTGTCCGAGGACCCTGACTCGCAGTTGTTCCTTGTTTATGACCCCAAGAACAGCTCAGTGTCAAACAATAAGCCCATCTCAGACTGAGATGACATTAGTGCTTGAGTGACAAGATGGTTGCTCAGCCACTGGAAAAGCAGAAAGGGTCACTGTCACACTACATCCACACACTGGGTTTAATGCATGTAAGAGGTGGGGGTTTGTCCTGTGGTTAGGTGTGCCAACCCTTTCTCTCCAGGTCTGCCTGGCCATCTTGTACTTGTGGCTTTGGATTCCAGTCCTGTCACTGAGCCAGGATCGCAGCTGCTCGCTGTTTCTTCTTTGCTCCTAGGTCACGTGTCTGTTTCTCACGCTTTTCAGCAGTCCTGTCGCCTTTTGTCCCAATTCTCAATGCTCTTCTCTTTAGACCACAGGTCCTACTTTGTTTTGCTGAGTCTCCCATGCATGAGTCACGTGGAAGAAGTGTCAAATCCACTCTCTTGCCACTTGCCCCCCATCTTTCTGTTTTTAATGCATGAATTTTTTGTGAGTAGAGTCAATCCTGCAATTATGGTCTAAAGACAGAACTAAAGATGTCAATGGTGGTGGGTGGCCTTCTGGCCCCTCCAGGATGAGAAGCTCAATATCAAAGTACCAACACCTGATGACGGCATTCTTTCTGGGTCATAGGAGCACAGGGGTCCACAGGTCAGAAGGGCCAAAAGAGGGTGAGCACAGAAGGAAGGCTGAATTGTCCTCGTAAGGATCGCATTCCCTAGATAACAAACGATCCAGGGACAGGTCAGATTCAAGCTTCATCCCGTCCAGGGGTCAGAGGACCCACAGACCCTTTCTGTGTGTAGGGCATCCTGTCACAGCTCAGGAGTCAAGAGGGAGGCTGGTCAGCTAGCTGACCTGGGACTTTAAAGCGTGAGTCCTGGCAGCAGGCCAGATGCTTGGGGCCAGCCATCTTTGAACAGCCGAATCTTGGGAGTGCACCTGCACAGCTGCAGCCACCTCAGGTGAGCGTCTCCAGCCCCACTGACTCATGGTGGGACCAGGGAGTGGAGGAGGGGGGTCCCTGCTGGGATGTGGTCAGCCAAGCAGATGCAATCTCCAGAAACAAGAGCATCTGTCCTAGCTAGCACTGGCAATCGGGGCCAGGAGGGATGGGAGGCCGGGGAGCCCAGGGTGACGCCATGACCACACAGAGGCTCCTGGGTTGTGCAATTCAGTCTGGGACATGGTCTGGCCAGGTGAGATAAGAAAGCTGTGTGCCTGCAAGCCAGGATCTGACGCCCAGCTCTCTGACACCACCAGGTAACGTTCTCTTGTTGATCACTAGTGGTGACTTCCTCTGACTCTAAGGCACTTGTCAAGGACAAAAATCTGATGACATGACCTTAAGACAGTCACTACCCCTAATCCCTCATGGGAGATCTGCCCTAGACCTGAGCTTGCAACTCTGGAACCACCTACCCCTCTTCAGTAGCTGGGATTGGTGACTTTGACTTCCATTTGCTTGGCCACGTGACTCTGTTCCTCTGTGGGACAGCACCTGGGGAGTTGGAGGCTAATAGGTGGAAATGCTGGAGTGTTGGGTGCTGTTCTTCCAGATTCTCTAGGAAAGACGTTCCAGAAGAGTTTCACTCAAGAAGGGGAGATTCCAAGCCATAGCCCATCTCCTGCTGGGTATTAGGAAAGATGAAGGTGTGAGATGTTCTCCCAACTCCTAGGAATAGCTGTACCCATGCATGGAACGAAACATCCCAATTAGTGAGGTTTTGTTCTGGTTTTGAGTAACAAAGCCTGGACAAACCATTTCCTTCTGCTCAGTAGCTTCTGGGTACATTGCCACCATTCTCATACCCTAAATTGTGACTGCTAGTCCACTTCTGGTCCTAGAGACCTGGCACACTGTTCTTCATTTTGGTTGGTCAACCAAATCTTCCACATGGCTGTTTTATCCTTAGTTGTTTTCAATGTTTCTGGGTAAATCTTCCAAGAACAATTTAAATGTTATTCCTCCATGCTGTCCTTCATTTCTCAGTACATCAAAGAATGATGTTCTAGAAGCATGGGTCCGATGAGATCCTCATTTATTTCTTTTTCTCTTCTGTTTTTTGAAACAGGAATCCTTTTCTCTTCCTCGCCATCCTTTGCTTGGGAATGGCGTCCGATGCCCCAACACTTAATCACACTTTGGATGTGCAGTGGGAGGAGTGGAAGACAAAACACAACAAAATCTACAGCAAGGTTGGTGACATCAAAAGTGTTCCTGGGAAACAGAGAGAGACTCCATAGCTGGGGAGGAGCTCCCAGAAGCCAGGTCAAACCAAGGTAGTAACCTAATGACACCTGTTTGAGCACCATGTGGAAACAACTCTGCTGTTTCTGGACATTTGTATCTCCTAGGAAGTTCAAAGCTATCCCTGGCCAAAGTGTCTCTTCATTTTTTGGGCGTGGGTTTTAAACAGAATGAGAGACCATCACTTGTACTTATTTCTAGAATGAAGAAGGACAGAGGCGAGCAGTATGGGAGGAGAACTTGAAAATGATTGAGCTGCACAATGAGGAGCACAGGCAAGGGAAACACGGCTTCACCATGGGGATGAAGCCTTTGGGGACCTGGTGAGTGGGGTGTGCGTTGTGTAATCTGTGCTTTCCCTCCTTGGCTCTTTACAAAATGGCATCTCACTTTCAACATGGGCTTTCCTCCCTTGAAGACAGACAAGAATTCAGATAGAGTGGAAGGGATTTGAAACCCAGAAGCACTAGAAAGGGAAAGTGTTTCAGGAATCTTTGTCACAAGATGTCCCCAAATCTGCGGATTGGCAAGAGGAAGGTGATTTGAAGGATGGGGTATGACGCCAGAGGAAAGCCAGGAAGGTGCTGACATTTCCTTTAGCAGAAAGGAAATGTAGAGTGATTTGCAGTTTGCTTTTTCTTTTTAGAGACGATCAGACATCAGAGCTGTTGGCCAAGTCTTGGATTTGCTTTGTGGTTGACGCCTTTTATTGCTTTTCAGGGTAAGAGTGATGCTTGCTGAACTCTTAGTGCAACTGGGGCCCTAGAAGGACAGATGTTCAGGAAAATTGACAAACTGTTCTCAGTGAGTGAGCAGAACCTACTGGACTGTTCTTCCTCTCAAGGAGATGGTGACTGCACAAGCAGGCAAGTCGGTACAGACTTCCAGGATGGGACACCAAGAAATCCCAGCCTTATGAAGGCAAGGTAAATGGAGCTCCTTACTGTGGTGTCGTTCCTGCTCTGGTTGAGGAAAGAGAAACGACCTCCGAGATAAAAGTCGCCTTCTTCAGAATCCCCCTCTAGATGGGAGAATCCGATGTGCCCTGAGTGAGGTCACTCATTATGAAAGATTAGCCTGGCAGAGCTCTGGGGTGACATGGTTGACACACAGGCGATCTTATGGCTGTGCCACATGGGCCAGCTACCCCACTGTGTGGCCTCGACTGTGGACATCATGCCAGAGGAGGGACTTTATCAGCAAGGTGACCAGCCTCTACCGTGTAGGATCCAACACTGGAATCACTGGTAGGTTGTGATATGAATTCTCCGACATTTTGGGCAGCTGTAAAATGAAATCACTACTGAATTAACTGACATACACACGTTAGAATCACTGATTCGCCTGTGCGATGCATTCACTCATTTGATTAGCAAAATTTCAATTCTGTAAAGGTGAGACAGCTTTCTGTGTTTACTGCACTGTCATTCGTCTCTGAAGACAGAACTGAAGGTGCCAATGGTGCACCAGCAGAAAGAGGGGGTGCCTTCTGGCTCCTGCAGTCATACAAAGGCAGACCTTACGTCAGGTGCCCAGGGGCTGTGTCTAATCCAATCCTTGACTGGAGAAAAATTTGACAAAGGATCCATGAGTCAAAGGAAAATTGTTTGACTAAAGAAAACAAACACTTTTTAAAAAAGCGAAAGGAAAGATAAATGATTTTATTTCTCTAAGAGGGCCTGGGGATCAGGCTCTTTGTAGCAAGTCGGTTGCAGCCCCATCAGGTTATAGAACCAAAGAGCTGGATCTAGTTTGTAGAGGTCTTCACCAGCTGTAGGCGAAGACCTCTTGGCCATGACTTAGTCAAGGGAGGACTGGGCACGGGTGGGTTGCCAAGGCTGATTTTCACACAAGGAAGAAGATACAAACTCCTAGGTTCAAACATGGCGTCATGGCCTTGGAAGGTGGAAGGTTGATGGGAGGATCAGAAGTGAGGTTGTGAAGCTGCATCCAACCAAGCTGCAGGGAATCTTTGAATGAGGAAATACAAAAGGAGAAAAACCACTCTCCATATTTATTGGCGTAGCGCACAGAGTTCATCAACCATGATCTTCAAAGGCTCGTGTTCCCACACAAGAAAGCACAGAAAAGGAGAAGTGTTTAGTGACTAGACTCCATCATCCCTGAGGAGGAAGTGAGGTGAAAACTAGGGTTGCAGCCCATGGCTACCGACTCTGTCCACGTCCGTCTGTATTGGACCTTGTGCCAGATTGGAGTCCTGGCTGCCTTTTTACTAGTCTACATTTTAACAAAAGTAACAAGTGTACCATCAGGAGTGAAGCTCCTTGGGTTTGATACACCAGTATGCAGGGTGGCAGGAAGATTTGCGATTCCTCTGCTAATTCCCCTCTCCACGGTGGGACCTAGATTTGATTCACCCACAACTGATGTAGCACCCACTATGAGCCAGTCATCCCCACTGTGGAAACTACGGTCCCCACCTCATTGAGTGGATGCTGCTGTGAGTGGGAGGCAGTCAGGGAGGACTTCCAGGAAGAAGGGATGCAGACACTCAGCAGGAGATTAAGTCACTGAAAAAAGAAGAGCTAAGTGTCTTAGCAGAGACTGGAGGTCAACAACCTGAGACAGGAGACCGTGGTTAAATACCCTGTGGTCGTGATTTGGTCAAGGTGTTTACACATGAAGCTGGGGAGAGATGGTTCTTATGACACAAGGGACCCCATGGTCAGTGTGGTGAAGATGTCAAATTCCAATATTTTCTTATTGTACCACGAATGCCCTGGAAACACAGCAGCTTGAAGAAAAATGTCTTTCACACTTGCTGGCTGGACCCAGCTGTGTGGCTGTCATGTGGAGCTCTGTCTTCATGCTGGTGACATCGGAGGTGTCTTCATGGCTGGACATCCACGAAGAATCACTCAGTGGTTCTTCAATGATGCCGGTGTTGATGGAGCTTCAAGCTGGTGACCAGAGCTCCACAGGGGTCACTGTGATTTTGTCCCCTGCAGCCTGGAACTGTGGGAACTGGACACACTGAGTTCATACATTTCAAGTGGGGAAACTTTGGACAGTGACTTTCCCAAAATATAAGCTTCTCCATTTGAACACGGTATATAAGGAAAACTATCACCCAGGATCACGGCCTCTCTTCTCAGTATATTTTTAAAGTTTCACAATTCATGTATTTAAATGACTAATTTTTTTTTGTATACATGCCTACAACAACTGTCTGTAGGTCACCTTTATGAGGTGGTGCTTGCTGGGAAAGGGACACAAAAGTGAACCAGGTAATCCTGGTCCCTCCCCTTGGACCTGCCATTCCCCTGGGGCAGCCAGCACATCCAGCATGGCGGGAGTCCAGGTGCAGTGGTCATGGGCTCTGAAAGGGGAGCAGAGGTCACTGGAGCAAGTGTCAAGGACACAGTGCCCTCTAGGGGGTCACTGAAGATCTGAACAAGTGCCCTCTGGTCAAATCTCAAAAGTCCTGTGTCACTTGTATGATGAGATGAGAGGCGTGTCTCTCTCTGTACTATGTCATTTCAATTTTGAAATAATAAACTGTCCTTTGTTTCATGAGTTAATTTATTAAGAAGTATTTTATTTCTGCTTCTAGAAAATAAAGAAGAACTGATAAACTAAAGGAAGAGGAAGTGGGAATGAAAGTGTCCTTAGTTCATAAAGGCAAGTGTCCCATCTGAGAATGTTTGGTCCCAAGATTCACAGTGACCGTGCTCAGCCCGTCCATCCACACAGCGTGGACAGAGGGACCTCCCCTGGCCAGGTGACCCCATGCAGCCATGCAGGTGTCAGCACCCAGAACTCCTCTGACAATGGTGTCCTGAGGACTCCAGCTTATTGTTCCCAGTTAAGAAAAACAAAGAAAGAGAGAGAAAGAGAGAGAGAGAGAGAGCTTGGCTAAGGGCTGAAGGAGGGAAAGACAAGTAGGGTGTAACGCTCTGACGGGACAACGTTACTGGTTTTGTCAGTGCTCCCTTTGGTACCAAGGCAAAGTTAAGTAATTGTCCTGTTTTCTCTCGTAAAAGGTGATCTCTTGGTCACTGTTGGCTGAGTCAATGACAGCTTGAAAAGAATAGCCACCCTGCCAGGCGTGGTGGCTCACTCCTGTAATCCTAGCTACTGGGGAGGCTGAGATTCGGAAGATAGTGGTCCAAGGCCGAGCTGGGTCACAGCTTCCCAAGACCCCCTCTCACAGATAACAGCTGGGCACTATGGTACCTTCTGCCATCCTAGCCATGCAGAAAGTTGAGATTGGGAGAATTTTTTTTTTCTTGGCCAGGCTGGGCCTAGCAGTGTGCGACAAGAAGGTAAAACAGGTCCTATGCGGGGGAGGGACGGGGCATAAGGAGAAGGTGAAGGAAGAGGATGTGACAGAAGGATTTTGTATATATGCATTGTGAAAACAGAATAATGAAACCTGTTGAAATCGTGGTACGTAGGTGGGGCGGGGAGGAAGAAGAAATACGGAAGGGGTGAATCCAGTTAGGATATATTCTAAGCCCCGGTGTAAATGTCACAGTGTACCCCAGGAAAACTTCAGCACCCCAGTAAAAACTCCGATCTGAACAGCAAATACCTGGCCACACTGACATGCTTTTCCAGAAAGAGCAGGACGTGAATAAAAGGACGATGGTGGCCTCAGCCAGCCTGGGCGTCAAGCGAGACTGTCTCACAAGCAGTCAGAGGAGGGGGCTGGAGGCATGGCCCAAGTGGCAGAGAGCCTGCCTCAGGAGCACGCCTGCCTCAGGAGCACGCATGCCTGAATTCAAACTCCAGGACTGAAAAACAAACAGCAGACAAGCAAAAATGCATCTCCAGTGCAGCATCAGAAGTGGGGCTCTTGCCTGGGACAAGGCTGTGACCGCCTGGTAAGGCAACAGTGGAGTAGGAAACTCGCCAGAGACATGTCTGCGAGCTCAGAACCGCCATCAGAGGAAGCAGCAGTGTCACAGCAGAAATCTTCCTGCCACATCTGTCTGATGTCATCAAGAAACCTGCTATGCACCCCCACCCTGTATTTGGCCCCAGGGGATGACTCTAAGTCATGTGATTGAATTCTAAACGGTAACAGCGTCCTCTCTCCCTCTGAGGGGGGAGGTGGTCTTCTGTTAGAGAAGCTGTCCCTGCAATGTCCGGCAGCCGCTGGCTTCCACTCAGGCTTCTTCCTTACAGATGGAGGCTGGGCTCCCAACACAGCAAAGATGCTTTAGCATCATGGCTTCCTCAGGACTCCTGCCTCAGGGCCAGGGAAAATGTTCCCTGCCACCTGCTCCAAGTCGGTTTCTCTTTGTGGCAGGTCATTCCACTGGAATTCACTTTTTGATATATATTTTTAAATGTTTACCTGTTTAACCGTATAGTCATTTTACCTTAACTAGTTAGCCATTTTTAACTATCTAACCTTAATAGTGAAAATAACTTTTTGAAAAAATTTTTTTAAACTTCTTAAGCGTGTCATTTAACACATTTCAAAGCGCAATCAGTTAATTTTAGTAGTCTGCCAGGTTTACTGGCGGCCTTTTTATTCTGCATTTGCTGACAGGCCTTCAAAGGGAGATAGCCGTCTCTCATTACCCTCCTGTCCCATAAGAACAGGTCTGTAACATCGAAAATAAAGTTCTTTCAGTAATAAAAGAGCTGAAGGAAAATAACAATGAGGAAGAATAGATGGAGAATGTGGAAAGAGACAGGAAAGTTCCGACAAAGCCTCAAGCACAAATGAAACCCCCAGCAAATAAGAGAGGGCGCCTCCTCAACTTGATAAATTACATCTGTGACGACCCTACTGGCAACAGTGTCCTTGATGGGAGAAGCTAGACGCTGTCTCACCAAGATCAGGGGCAGAGCAAGAGTGGTGCCTTTCACACTCCTTTCAGCACAGTACTGGAAGCCCTGGCTAATGCAATAAGACGTGAAAAGGAAACAAGCTACAAAATTAATGAAGAAGGAATAAACCTGCCTTTGTGAACAGATGCCATGGCTGTGTGTGTACTGAGTCCTTGAGAATCAACCTCGTCCACAGCCCTGGGTCTCACAAGCAGTTAGAGAGAGGTTTCAGGATCCATGATTAATTCGCACAGGGCAGTTCCTTTCTCGGGCATCAGCAATGCGCAGATGGAATTTGAAATGAAACCACACATCGAGATAATAAAATGAAATTTTTAATGCAATTAAATTTCAATGAATTAAACTTAATACAATTAAAGTCATATTAAAACCTAATATAATATAATGAAAATTTAATATAATAAAATTTTGTTAGGTATTGCTTTAACAAAATACATGTGAGGAAGCTAGAAACTAAATAATGAGAGATGTTCCTTGTTGGAGGAGTCTAGCCATTTCTTTGAGTATCACTTCTTTTTGGTGAACTCCTGTGCACATAAATATTAATAAAATTTCTGTCTGCTTTCGCCTGTTAATTTGTCATTTTTGGGTAAGTTCATAGGGCCCAGCTGATGGGTGTAAGAGAGGAGGACGGGATTTTCCTCCCTGGTCTTTGGTGAAGGGAGGCAGTCACTGCTACTGCAGGGCAGAAGATTTAATCCAAGAGAGAGAATTCCTGCTCTGCATATCATGGTGTGTCAAATGACCTCTAATTGGCCAGTAATCTCCTCAGATCTTTGATCCCAAAGCTACCCTATATTGCTCTAAAATAGAGAAAAGCTATTTGAACAACTGTGAAACAGATTTCCACAACTTTTTCATCTTGAACTGAAGCACTGTACCCATAAAATACCAACTCTCCTTTTCTTCCTCCGCCCGGTGTATGGCAACTACCATTCTACACCCTTTTTCTATGACTGCGACTCCCTAGACACTTTGTGCAAGTCGAACCATACAGTCTTTGCTTTTTTGGGACTGTGCTATGTCACCTAGCACAATCAGTTAAGGTTTCATCCAGTTGTAGCAGAGGACATGCAACTTCTCTGGGTCCAGCTGAGAGCTTTCTCCTGGATAGGGCACTACCAGTGAAGCAACAGCAGGTCCTGCTGCCACTCCACCTACCTGGTCCCCCCGTGGGTCACCCCACCTTGTCTGACCACGTCTTGCTAGGGTCCAGCAGCAGCATCTGTATCTGCACCACTGGCTGGTTGGACAAGTGCCTCAGGTCCTTCTGCACTGCTGGTGCCACCAGTGACAGAAGCACTAGCTAGAGGCAAAGCAACATCAACGGTGGCCAAGGAAACCCCCATCACCTGATAGGGACCACCACTCCCCCATTCTAGGAGTCTCCACACAGTCAGCACACGCACACTCTGTTGTCTACACTGCACCTGCCTGGAGTGTCCCACTCTTGCTGGCCTGCAGAGACAGTGGGTGTCCCCAACTTTGACACAGTACACACTGTGCCCCAACTCACTAATTGCAGTCAGAGAAGTTACAGGACCATTGCACTGAAGTACCCAACTGTAAATAAACTCAGCATCAAGTAACAAACCAACACCCCCGGGCACACCTCCAGGAGAAAGCTGCTTACTTACACAAAAGTTGTAGAGATGCATGAAATCTCAGCACAGGAAACATAAGGTTATAATTATGCATCCAAAAGAGCACCATGACTCACTAGGAGCAGCTCCCAAATATTCAGAAATGGATGAAATAAATGCCTGATAAAGAATTTAAAAGAATGCTGAGTACCAGTGGCTCACGCCTGTGATCCTAGCTACCGGGGAGGTTGAGATCAGGAGGATCGGGGTTCAAGGCCAGCCCAGGCAACCAAGTTTTCGAGACCCCCCCATCTCAATGGTGATGCACACCTGCCATCCCAGCGATGCTGAGAAGTGTAAAATGGGAGCGTCATGGTCAAGGCAGACCTGGACGAAGAGCGATACCCTGTCTGCAAAGTAGCCAGAGCAAAGAAGCCCTGGTAGTGTGGCTCAGAAGGTAGAGCGCCTGCCTAGCAAGTGTGAAGCCCTGAGTTCAAAGCTCCGCCAATGAAATAGTCACAGAAAGCCTCCCTCATCTTGGGAAGGAAATGAACAGAACAGATCTTCACCCTGGTGTATGACAGTCAAACTGCCCAAAGCCCGAGAAGGAAAGAATTGCAAAATACGCAAGATTTCTGTGTCTGGTGACGAGATGTCATAAACCTACTACCAGGGCCAGGATGGGAAGAAGGCCGAGACAGGGGAATTGAATTACTTAACAGGTGCGGGCAAAACCAACAAAGAGATGGTTTGGTTTGAACCCTTGACAAGTCCCATCCTAGCCAACCACCAGCTCCCCACCCCATGTTAGACCCACCCAAGCTGGGGGCTCCCGAGGTCCCCATCCAGATGGCAGGCCAGGGTCCGTTCTGATGAGAGCACTCCACGTCCGGCTGCTGCCCAGCTTTGCCGCTGGGGGCTGAGCGAGCCCCCTTCCCGGCTGCCATCTGTGTCCACGTGAGAGAGAGCTGGCTTGGTGTCCCAGCATTTGGGTCCACACGGTGTACTTGTAAGACTTTTTTTTTGTTTTTTGGTTGGTTTGCAGTTCTCTAATGAGATTAGACCATTTATAAAATGATTGGCTCTTCTAACTTTTTAAATTAATAAACTCAATTTTGCTAAATTTTTTAGTAAAGTTTAGCAGAAGGTACAGAGTTCAGGGACACCCCCATCTCCACACCTCTGCACCCCACCTCCCCCTACATTTTCATCCTTTCTCTTTTTTCTTAAGTAATAAACTGAATTTTTATAGCAGTGTTAGCTTCATATCAAAATCAAGCAGAATGTAGAGAAATCCCAGTGTGTCTCCTGTCTCCCCACCCCGAGAGACTGTCAACACCCCACACCACAGAGCACCCATCACAGGCCACGACACCGGCCTGACCCTCCGGGATCACCAAAAGCTCGTAGCTTACGTTAGCCTTCACTCTTGGTTTTGCACCTTCTGTGGGTTTGACAAATATTATGACTTTTTTTTTTTTTACAATTATAGTTTCATATAGAGTAGTTCCTCTGCCCTACAAATCCTGTGTGCTCTGCCTACTTACCTCCACCTATCTCCTGGTCACTGCTTATCGTTTGACTTTCTGATCGCTTTGCTTTTCTCTGTAGTCGGAATCATAGAGTCTGCAGGCTTCTCAGATGGGACTCTTTCGTTAGTAATTCACACTTAGGTCTCCTCTGTGGCTTTCCATGTACTCAGTGTGCATTTCTGTTTGTCCCTCAACAATATTTCATTGTCTAGTGTTTGTTAATTCAGTCACCTCCTGAAGGAGTTTTTTAAAAATTTTTCTTCTTTTAAAAAAATTGTTTTTGTTATTGTGCTGGGGGTCCATTGTGGCATTTACAAAAGTTCTCACATTCTATCACAGTTAAATTCACCCCTCCATCATTCTCCTTTACCCCTCTCCCCCATTCCTGGAATAGTTTCAACAGGTCTCGTTTTTCCATTTTCATTCAAGAGTGCGTAATATTCCACCGTTTTCACCCTCCTACACCTTTTCCTTACATCCTCCCCCTCCCACTGGTGTCAACCCCTAGACAGGACCTGTTCTATCTTCCTGTACTCCATTTTTGTAAAAGAAAAAAACTGACATTTTTGTTTAAGATAGTTTCCTTGTGACATTTCCACGAATATATGTATTATAACCCCAATTGGTTCATCTCTATTTTTCTCCTTTCTACCATAGTCTCCTTCTTCTGGTGATTACAACAGGTTAAAAAATCATCTATTCATTCTTGAATAGAAAGTACCTCAACCATATTCACCTTCCTAACTTCCTTCTTTCACCTCCCTCTCTCATGTGTCACCTCCCCTTAATGTGACCTGTGTTTCGCAATATTGCTGCATTTGCGTTGGGTCTGTGTTCCACATAAGAAAGAAAACATGGCGGCCTTTGTCTTTCTGAGCCTGGCCAACTGCAGGACTTCTTAATTTCTTCCGATTCTGGCAATCATGAATAAAGGAGGATAAATGATACTGACCTAAATGTCCACGTGTACAGCTTTGTGTGGACACAGAGCTCAGTTCATTTACATGAGCTGTAAGGAACTGGGTTGATGCACTGTGCAAACTTATGCATGAATATAAGCCTGAGCACATATACCCAACATGCAGAATATACACACATATACATATATATGTGGACATGTTTCCAACAGTGGGCCGTTTGCAGAGATCCGAGATAAGGGAAAGGCTGGGGATGAGTCCTTGAGGGGTCACACCGATTAAAGAGATATATTCGTGGGTGAAACACCATGGCAAAGTCCTTTTGAATAGTGACCAGCCACTAGAACGATGGCGGACAGGAGGGAAAATGGGTCCTGTTGGGGGAAGAACAAGAGTGGGGGGGAGGGTGAAGGGAGGGGGTGCAGGAGGGCGACTGTGGCTGATGTTTTTATACGCATGTGTGAAGATACAACACTGACACCCCTCAAAATCAATTTAATTAGGGGGAGGGGGCTGAGGGGGAACAATGGTGGGGTGAACCAAACCCAAGCACATTGCAAGCATATGTGGAAATGTCACAACGAGGTCCCCTGTACAGATAACATACGCGAATAAAAATGGTTTAACAAGTGGGGGAAAAAGAATGTGCTTTGTGAGAAGCAGCTAAAGGTCTTCTCAAGTGGCCGTGCCATCTTGCACTCTGAGCAGCAAGATAGAACAGGTAGGACCCTGCTGTTTTCACTGACACTTCCCTGGTGACATATGGCATGGGGCATTTCCTCATGGGCTCATTTGCCATCCCTGGGTCTTGGCTGAAGTGTCTGTCAGGTCTGTGGCCAGTCTTAAAAGGGAGTTTGTTTTCTTGAAGTTTGGAAGGTTTTTAGGCTATGGGTCGCAACGATCCTCAGATGGTCACTTTGGAGATCACAGCAGGAAGATTTCTGCTGTGACACTGCTGCTTCCTCTGATGGCGGTTCTGAGCTCGCAGACATGTCTCTGGCGAGTTTCCTACTCCACTGTTGCCTTACCAGGCGGTCACAGCCTTGTCCCAGGCAAGAGCCCCACTTCTGATGCTGCACTGGAGATGCATTTTTGCTTGTCTGCTGTTTGTTTTTCAGTCCTGGAGTTTGAATTCAGGCATGCGTGCTCCTGAGGCAGGCTCTCTGCCACTTGGGCCATGCCTCCAGCCCCCTCCTCTGACTGCTTGTGAGACAGTCTCGCTCGACGCCCAGGCTGGCTGAGGCCACCATCGTCCTTTTATTCACGACCTGCTCTTTCTGGAAAAGCATGTCAGTGTGGCCAGGTATTTGCTGTTCAGATCGGAGTTTTTACTGGGGTGCTGAAGTTTTCCTGGGGTACACTGTGACATTTACACCGGGGCTTAGAATATATCCTAACTGGATTCACCCCTTCCGTATTTCTTCTTCCTCCCCGCCCCACCTACGTACCACGATTTCAACAGGTTTCATTATTCTGTTTTCACAATGCATATATACAAAATCCTTCTGTCACATCCTCTTCCTTCACCTTCTCCTTATGCCCCGTCCCTCCCCCACATAGGACCTGTTTTACCTTCCTGTCTTGAGATGGGGTCTTGCAAACTTTTTGGTCCATGGCTGACCTGGAAACACAAACCTCCCATTCCCAACCTCCCTCACAGCTGGGATAACAGGAACACACCACAGTGCCCAGATGCTATTTGAGATGGGGCCTTGCAAACTTTTTGCCTAGGCTGGCCTCAAACCACTATCTTCCCGATATCAGCCTCCCAAGTAGTCAAGATTACAGGAGTGAGCCACCATGCCCAGGAAGATGGCCGTTTTTTGCAAGCTCTCAAATAGTCGGCCAATAATACAAATTAATCTCCTTTAATAAGAAAAAGGGACAATTACTTAAGTCTGCCTTGGAACCCAAGGGAGCACTGATGAACCCAGTCACACTGTGCTGTGAGAACATTACACTCCCTATCTTCCCTCCTTCAGCCCTTAGCAAAGCTCTCTCCCCATTTTTCTTGGCTGGGAACAATAAGCTGGAGTCCTCAGGCCACCATTGTCAGAGGAGCTCTGGGTGCTGACACCTGCATGGCTGCACGGGGTCACCTGGCCAGGGGAGGTCCTTCTGTCCACGCTGTGTGGATGGACTGGCTGAGCACAGTCACTGTGAATCTGGGGAATAAACTCTCTCACCTGGGACACTTGCCTTGTGAACTAAGGACACTTTTGTTCTCCCTCACCTCTTCCTCTCCCCTTGGTTTATAAGTTCTTCGCTCATTTTTCGGGAGCTACGTATTTCTGAACTACGTATTTTAACTCATGAAATAAATTAAAGCTCATTATTTCAAAATGGAAATGACACAGGACAGAGAGAGACACGCCCCTCATCTCATCATACAAGCGACCCAGGACTTTTGAGATTTAACCAGAGGGCACTTGTTCAGACCTTCTGTTACCACTAGAGGGCACTGTGTCCTTGACACTTGCTCCAGTGACCTCTGCTCCCCTTTCAGAGCCCATGACCACTGCACCTGGACTCCCGCCTTGCTGGATGTGCTGGCTGCCCCAGGGGAATGGCAGGTCCAAGGGGAGGGACCAGGATTACCTGGTTCACTTTTGTGTCCCTTGCCCAGCAAGCATCACCTCATAAAGGTGACCTGTTAGACACTTGTAGGCATATATGCCAAAAAAAAAAAAAATAGCCATTTAAGTACATGAATCATGAAAGTTTACAACTGTACTACCGGAGTGAAGAGGCTGTGTTTCCTGGTAATATTTTTCCTTACTATTTTCAAATGGAGAAGCTCACACACATTGTGTGTGTGTGTGCACGTGTGTGCGCGTGTGTGCGCGTGTGCGTGTGTGTGCATGTGTGCACGTGTGTGTGCGTATGTGCATGCGTGTGCGCGTGTGTGCATGTGTGCGTGTGTGTGCGTGTATGTGCGTGTGTGCGCCTGTGTGCGTGTATGTGCATGCGTGTGCGCGTGTGTGCATGTGTGCGTGTATGTGCATGTGTGTGCATGTGTGCGCATATGTGCGCGTGTGTGTGCGCGTGTGTGCATGTGTGTGCGTGTGTGCATGTGTGTGCATGTGTGTATGTATGTCCATGTGTGTGTGTGTGTGCGTGTGTGTGCATGCATGTGCACGAGTGTGCATGTGTGTGCATGTGTGCATGTATGTGCATGTGTGTGCGCGTGTGTGCATGTGTGCGTGTGTGTGCGTGTGTGTGCATGTGTGCGCATATGTGCGCGTGTGTGTGCGTGTGTGCATGTGTGTGCATGTATGTGCGTTTGTGTGCGCTTGTGCATGTGCATGCACGTGTGTGCATGTGTGTATGTATGTGCACGTGTGTGCGTGTGTGTGCATGTGTGCGTGTGTGTGCATGTACGCATATGTGCGTGTGTGTGTGCGCGAGTGTGCGTGCATGTGCGTGTGTGTGCATGTGTGTGCGTGTGTGCATGTGTGCGCGTGTGCATGTGTGTGTGCACATATGTGCGCGTGTCTGCATGTGTGTATGTATGTGCGTGTGTGCGCGTGTGCCTGTGTGTGCATGTGTGCATGTATGTGCATTGTGCATGTATGTGCATGTGTGTATGTATGTGCGCGTGTGTGCATGTGTGCAAGTGTGTGCACGTGTGCATGTGTGTGTGTATGTGCATTGTGCATGTATGTGCATGTGTGTGTATGTGCGCGTGTGTGCATGTGTGCAAGTATGTGCATGTGTGTATGTATGTGCGCGTGTGTGCATGTGTGCATGTGCGTGCACGTGTGCATGTGTGCATGTGTGTGCATGTGTGTGCACGTGTGTGCATGTGTGTGCGCGTGTGTGCATGTGTGTGCGTGTGTGCACGTGTGTGCATGTGTGTGCGTGTATGTGCATGTGTGTGCACTGTGTGCACGTGTGTGCATGTGTGTGCACGTGTGTGCATGTGTGTGCGTGTACAGCATGTACTGCTCCCATAGTTGGATGCCGTGGCAGTCAAGGCCACAGAGAGGCCCCTGGCGGAGCTCTGGTCACCGGCTTGAGTTGACGGCCATCAGCACCAGCATCCGTCACCACCACTGAGTGATTCTTCGAGGATGCCCAGCTCGCCACACCTCCGATGTCACCAGCATGAAGACAGAGCTCCACATGACAACCACACAGCTGGGTCCTGCCAGCAAGTGTGAAAGACGTTTTTCTCCACGCTGCTGTGTTTCCAGGCCGTTCGTTGTACAGAAGGAGGTAACTGGGATTTGGTCTCTTCACTGCACCATTTGGGGGCACTGTGTCAGAGAGCCCACCTCTCACCCATCTCACGTCACAACGTCTCGATCACACAATCTCTTCCACGGGGCTTCTACCCACCTTCTCCTGCCTCAGGGTGCTGAGCTCCATTTTCTGCCAAGACACCCACTCTCCTTTCCTCAGGACTCGTTCTTCTGGCAGGTGTCTGCATCCCTTCTTCCTGGACGTCCTCCCTGACTGCCTCACTCCCCCAGCAGCACCCACTCCATGTTTATTCAGTTCATGGGCTTCAACTGATTTCCACCTCACTCTCTGGGGTGATGGAGTCTATTTGCTAAGCATTTCCACCCCATCTTTGTGCTTTGTTGTGTGGGAACACGAGCCTTTGAAGATCGTGGTTGATGAACTCTGTGCGCTACGCCAATAAATATGGAGAGTGGTTTTTCTCCTTTTGTATTTCCTCATTCAAAGATTCCCTGCAGCTTGGTTTAATGCAACCTCAGACCCTCACCTCTGATCCTTCCATCTGTCTTCCACCTTCCAAGACTATGGAACCACGTTTGAACCCCAGCCTTCACCCAGGAATCCTATCTGCCTCGGTCACCCACCAGTGTCCTGTCCCTTCTTGACTGTGACATGGCTTCCAGATCTTCACCCAATGTTGGTGAAGAAGCTCCAGAAACTGGATCCATGTCTTTCATTCCATAACCTGATGGGGCTGCAGCCATTGTGGGTGTAATCAACCTGCTCTCCCAGGCCCTTTCATAGTAGTAAAATCACGTCTCATCCTGCTTGCTTTTCTGGAAAGAGATTATTTTCTTTATTCATACAATACTCCTTTGTATTTGCAGACCTTTTATCAAGTGTTCCTCCAATCTAGGACAGGGTTCAAACAGCCCCTGGACACCTGAGGTAAGGTCTGCATATGTATGAATGGTGAAGAAAGAAGGCACCCCCTCTTCCTCCTGGTGCCCCACTGGCACATTCAGTTCTGTCTCAGAGAGGAATGGCAGTGCATTACATCAGTGCTTTAAAACCAGAACAAATTTTCACCTCTACAAACTTTCAATTTTATTAACCAAATATAGTCAACAATTTATTTAGGTGATTCAGTAATATAATCTGTTTATGGCAACTTTTACAGCAGTGGTACCATGTCACAAGTAGAAAATGTCAGAGAATTCACATCACAGGTTGGATCATCAATGACTCAAGTGTTAGCTGCGACACCGTGTGTGCTTGTCAATTTGATGACAATGTCCTTCCTCTAAACATGATGTCCTCAATCCATGCCTTCCTGTCACCGTCAGGAGCTCACACAGTGGGGCAGCTGCCCAGGTGCCAATCCCACAGTGGTTATCCCGATCTCTGGTCATCTTTAGGGAGCCAGGCTCACCCCATTCTTTACCCCAGCTGAAGGCAGAGCAAATTCTCCATTTAGTAGAACGAATAAAGCACACTGGGTTTCATTAGAGTCAACACCTGATTTCAACACTGTGACAGAGGCCACGCGCACTTAGCAGAAAGAATTCAGGGAGGTAGACGTTCTTTTCATCCTTTATAAATGGTTGTGTCTCAATCTGCCCGTAACTTCTATCCCTAATTCTAAAATCATTACCTTACACTGAATTTCAAAATTAGAGATAGTGTGACGGTAGAAGATTTTTCCAGCCCCATCTGGTACAGAAGTTTTTGAGAAATTAGAAAAGCAATGACACATACGCCACACACCCTGGGAGTGTGAGACAGAACCTGATGTTGCCATCACACCGTCACAATTCCACCTCAAGCCTAAGTGGGACAAAGGTTTCTGGGACCTGCATGTGAATTCTGACTGCGTACAGCTCTTCTCTTTTCGTTTCCCAGTGGAAATGTTTTTTTGGCAATTTCTACCTGTTCTTGACCACCCAGTATTTTCTGTTTTCCGACTCGGCTCCTTCAAAGCCATAGCCAACGAAAGACCATGGAGAATCTTGCTACAGTTTTCATCCAAATAAATGCCTGGAAATAAAACTGCAGCTAAGGGTAAGGTTCCAGGATCCTGGCTGTGACCTGCTGCCACCAGAAGGGACACATTTCCAACCCTATAAGAATGACATATGACTGAGACCTCTGTTCCCACGGCTAGGGTGTCAGCTGTCATCTGACACTGGCAGAAGTGCAAGTCAGCACACATTCCTTGGCGAAAGGCTTGGCTAGATGCATGTCTGAAACCTTGTCATGGCACCCCGCATGCAATTTGCAGGAAAGAGTCCAGAATGCAGAGTTCCCTGAATCGTGAAGCTCTTTTGAGATTTAAATAAAAAATTAAAATCACCGGAAATGTGTAAAATATGCAGTCACTGGAGAAAGTTTAAGAAATAAGAGATACATTTAATGACAGAGCTATGTAAAAATGTTATAAAAAGCATATCTGGGGACATTTCTCCAGTACTAGGAAATAGGACACCCAGACTGAAGAATGATGTTAAGCCGCGCACTAAAACATTTACACTCACGTTTGCACACGAAAGTCAGTCGCGCTGGCTGTCACCGTACTTTTGCAATTTATCTGCATCAGTTTCTGCAAAGACGTTTACCTGGCTTACAGAACATGAAGGAAGGCAGGCTTTCATCAAGACCAGCAGAGATGGCTCCCGGGGTGGCCAAGCCTCATCGGGAGGAACGTGGACGTCCCCTGTGGCACTAGCAGCAGTGCCTGGGCTTCTTCTGGCAGGGTCGGTCCTTGGAAAACTAAAGGGACAAGATTCGATGAGTGCCACCCACTCCCTGGAACATGGGTTGGGATCACAGCACTCGTCAGTTCGCAGCTGAGGGTTTGCAATCAGTGGTGTCATAAGTCACCCCAGGAAGTGAAATGCTGTGTGTAATTTGCGACTGAAGATTAGCTCAACTCTCCTTAATGAGGTTCACTACATATTCCTGTTCCTGGAAACTTTTCACGGGGAGAGACGCATTAGCTGTAGAACAGTGTGCTTGTGCGCTGTGGTACATGGGAACAAGACCGCCTGTGTGTCAACCATGTCACCCCAGAGCTCTGCCAGGCCAGGGCACATCGGATTCCCCCATCTGGAGGGGAATTCTGAAGAAGGCGACTTTTATCTCTGAGGTCGTTTCAGCTTCCACAGCCCGAGCAGGAACGACACCATGGGAAGGGCCTCCACTGACCCTGGCATCGTGAGGTTAGGTGTCCCTGATGTCCAGGTCCCCGTTGTCTGTAATGTGGCAGGGGAATAATCCAATAATAATAATAATAATAATCCAATAACAATAATGCAATAAGCAGCCATTATTGCCTGGAGGATGGGAACATTCCACTGGGTTCTGTCCATGCACTGAGAACAGTTTGCCAGTTTTCTGGAACATCTGCCCTTCTAGGGACTGAGTTGCACTAAACGCCCTATCACACTGGGGTGGGCATAAAAAGCTGTCATTCTCAAAGCAAATACCAAAACTTCGACAATGACTCATGCATTTGAATATCCTTTAAAATGCAAAAGTGACTCACATGTCGCTCCGCACTCTCCTAAAGGAAACATCGATGCCTTCTTGGCGTTGCTGCAGCACTGAAGAGCGGGAAGGGACGGCGTCACGCCTGATTCTTCCCGGGAGCACAGAGCCTTTCTCTCTGCAGCCCATACCACTGGGGACGTGCTGAAACAGAAGTTCCTGGAACACTTTCTCCAACTTCTTCTGCTTCTGGATTTGAAAACCACTCCTCACCTGCCTGAATCCTGACTAGTCTACAAGAACTCGTTAAAGCAAGGGGCCATTCTGCAACGTGCCAAGCAGAGGGAGCACGGACTACACAATGCACGCCACACTCCCCAGGTCCCCGAGGCTTCATCCCCATGGTGAAGCCGTGTTTCCCGTGTCTGCATTCCTCACTGTGCAGCTCAATCATTTCCAAATTCTCCTCCCATACCGCTCGCCTCTGTCCTTCTTCATCCTAGAAATCAGTACAAACAATAGTCTCTTTCACTTGAAACGCACCCCAACAGAGGTAAGTGACAGTGTGGACGGTAGCTTTGAACTTCTGGAAGCTACAAATGTCTAATAGATGACAGCATTTTTTCCCACATTCTGCTCACAACAGGTGTCATTAGGTTAAGACCTGGCTTCTAGAAGCCTCTCCCTGGCATTAAAGTCCCAAAAAGAAGGGAAAAAAGTGTCCCTCTGGACACTTTCAATGTGACCTACCATGCTGTAGGTTTTGTCTTCCACTCCTCCCATTGTGCATCCAAAGTGTGAGTGGAGCAACCAAGGCTTTCCCCAGGCAATGGACGGTGAGGAAAAGAGAAGAGGATTCATGCTTCAGAATCTAGAAAGGGAAGAGAAGACCAGTGCGATTAGACCAGTGCTGCTAGAACACCCTTGTTATTCCCTTCTGAGAAATGAAGGACACCCTGGTGGAATATAAATATTTCAGCTGTTCTCGGGATAGATGAGGATCTGGTTTAGACTAAAGTAGCCACGTGGAGGTATTTGGTTGACACACCAAAATGAACAGCAGTCCACTAGATCTCTAGGAGTTGAAATGGGATGTGCAGTGATAATTTAGGATTTGAGAATGGCGGGATGCACCCATGGGCCAGAAGCTTAAGTCAACAACTGGGAAGTAGGAAAAGGTTGGTCCAGATTTTTTTCATTCAAACAAAACCTCACTAATTGGAATGCTGGAGTCTGTTTAGAAGCAAAGACATCCCCAAGAGTTGGGAGAAGACCTCACACATTTCTCTTGGCTGATACATGGGGGGAGATGAGCTATGTCTTGTCAGTGAAACTCTTCTGAAATGCCTTTCCTGGAGAAAGGACAGCACCCAACACTCCCTCAGTTTCCCACACCAGCCTCAACTCCCCACTTGCCACCCCTTTGAGGGATGCTCATATGGCCAACCAAGTGGAATTGGAACCACAGTGCCATTATCGGACAGGGGCAGGCAGCAGAGCTCCAGGCTCATGTCTGGGACAGATCGCCCATGTGGAACTTTGGACAGGGACTGTCCAAGGACATGTCAACAGTTTCAGCCCTCTGTATGTACCCTAGAGTCCAGAGGATGTTACCTGTTAGGGACAGACAAGAGGATGTTACCTGGTGGTACAGGAGGGCTAGCATCACAGCCTGGTTTCCAGACACCCAGCTGCTGTATCCCACATGACCAGATCCTGAGTGTGACCGAATTCTACAATCTGGGAACCTCTGGGTGGCCATATCAGCTAAAGTAGACCTCAAACCTAAATTAGTCAAAGAAGGTCACTTCGTGCTAATAAAAAGAGCAATACATCAAGAAGGAATAACAATTGCTGACTTATATGCCCCCGATGTTGGTGTACCCAACTTCATTAAACACAGGCAGACCCTAACCCAGCGATGGGGGAGACTTCAGTACTCCACCATCACCAATAGATAGGTGATCCAGACAAAAAATCAACAAAGAAATTCTAGAATTGAATGACAACATAGATCTAATGGACCTGACAGATGTCTACAGAGTATTCCATCCTGCAATGTACATTCTTCTCAGCAGTCCATGGAACTTTCTCCAAAGTAGATCATATTTTAGGTCACAAAGCAAGTATCAACAAATATAAGAAAACTGAAATAACCCCCTGCATATTGCCTGACCACAAGGGAATAAACCTATGACTCAACAATAAAAGAAACAGCAGAAAATACTCAATCACCTGGAGACTGAACAACACATTGCTCCATGACCAGTGAGTCACCAAAGAAATGAGGGAAGAAATAAAAAAAATTCCTGGAATTTAATGCAAATGAAAGTAAAACCTACCAGAACCTATGGGACACAGCAAAGGCAGTCCTAAGAGGAAAGTTGATATATGAGTGCATATATTAAAAACACAGAAAGATCTCAAATAAATGACCTAATGCTGCATCTCAAACTCAGAAAAACAAGAACAAGCTAAACCCAAAATAAGCAGGAGAGAAATAATAAAAATAAGGACCAAAATCTATGAAATAGAAACAACAACAAAAAAAAACCATACAAAGAATCAACAAAATAAAAAGCTGGTTCTTTGAAGATAAACCCCTATCAAAGTAAGATTGATAAACCCCTATCAAATCTGACCAACATGAGAAGGGAAAAGATCCCAATTAATAAAATTAGAAATAACACCAGCAAAATCCAAGGAATCATTAGGGATTGCACTGAAAACCTATATTCAAATACATAGGATTAATCTAGAAGAAATGACTAAATTTCTAGACACATATGATCAACTAAAATTGAACCAAGAGGATATAAATCACCTAAACACGCCTATAGCAAGCAATGAAAATGAAGCAGCAATAAAAATTCTCCCCAAAAAAGGAAAGTCCAGGACCTGATGGATTCTCTGCTGGGTTCTACCAGACCTTTAAAGAAGAACTGACACCAACCCCCCTCAAGCCATTCCATGAAATAGAAAGGGAACGAATGCTGCCCAAACCATCCTGTGAGGCCAGCATTGTCCCCAAACACAACAAAAAGAGATTTATAGGTCAATGTCTTTAATGAACTTAGATGCAAAAATCTCAATAACATACTGCAGACTGAATTCAACAATATATATAAAAAGCCATCCATCATGATCGAGTTGGGTTCATCCAGGGATGCAGGCCTGGTTCAACATACACAAATTGTTAAATATAACACAGCACATTAACAGAAGCAAAGACAAAAACTATAAAATCACCTCAACAGAAAAGGACGTTAACAAAATTCCACAAAATTTCCTGATAAAAGTTCTGATGAAACTAGGATTAAAAGGAATGTACCTTGACACAATAAAGGCTATATATGACAATATATTAAATATATATATATATTGCCTATAGCCAATGTCATACTAAATGGGGAAAAACTGAAATAATTTCCTCTAAAGTCAGGAGCAAGACAAGGGTATCCACTCTTTCCACTTTTATTCAACATAGTCCTGGAATTCCTAGCCAGAACAATGAGACAGGAAGAAATAAAAGGAATTCAAATAGGAAAGGAAAAAGTCAAACTACCTTTCTTTGTATGACTTGTCTTACACCTAATAGATCCAAAAAAAAAAAAAAAAAACTCCACCAAAAAACTCAAACATAAACCATAAACACCTTCAGCAAAGTAGCAGGATACAAAATCAACTTACAAAAATCACTAGCCTTTCTATACACCAACAATGCATAAACTGGAAAATAATATAGGAAAATAATTCCATTTATGATAGTCTCAAAAAAAATACCTGGGAATAAACTTAACAAAGGAAGCAAAAGATCTCTACAATGAAAACTATACACCATTGAAGAAAGAAAGAAAGAAGACCACAGAAGATGGAGACATCTCCCATACTCGTGGATTGGCAGAATCAATACTGTGAAAATGGCAATACTACCAAAAGCAATCTACACGTTCAATGCTATTCCCATCAAAATCCCAATGACAGTCATCATAGAGACTGAAAAATTTTACCCTAAAGTTCGTTTGGATGCACCAAAGTCTGGGAACAGCCAAGGCAATACTGAGCAAAAAGAGCAACGCTGGAGGAATCACAAGCCCTGACTTCAAACTACATTACAAAGCAATAGCAATAAAAACAGCGTGGTACTGGCACAAAAACAGATATGAAGACCAGTGGGACAGAATAGAGGACCCGGATATGAAGCCACACAGCTATGCCTACCTTATTTTTGACAAAGGCACCAAAAACATACGATGGAGAAAAGACACCCTCTTCATAAATATTGCTGGGAAAAGTGGTTATCCACATATAGAAAACTGAAATTAGACCCACGTCTCTCACCCTGTGCAAATATCAACTCAAAGTGGATTCGGGACCATAGTATCAGACCTGAAACTTTGAAGTTAGTTCAGGAAAGAGTAGGGAATACTCTGGAACTTACAGGCATAGGCAATGACTTCCTAAACAGAACTCCAGTGGCTCAGCAACTGAGAGAAAGGATGGACAAATGGGACCACATGAAACTAAAAAGCTACTGCACAACAAAAGAAAGCGTCACCAGATTCAAGAGGCAGTGCACAGAATGGGAGAAAATCTTTACCAGCTATACAGCCGATAAGGGATTAATAACCTGAATATACAGGGAGCTCAAAAAACTAAACTTCCACAAAATGAACCACCCAATGAAGAAATGGGCAAATGAACGGAGCAAAGCTTTTTCAAGGGAAGAAGTCCAGCTAGTCAAAAAAAAATGCTCGACATTCCTGGCCATAAAGGAAATGCAAATCAAAACCTCACTAAGCTTCTACCTCACCCTTGTTACAATAGCTTGCATGAAAAACACCACCAACAACAAATGTTGGTGAGGATGCGGGGAAAAGGAACCCTCATACACTGCTGGTGGGAATGCAAGCTAGTACAACCACCCTGGAAAACAATATGGAGGCTTCTTAAAAAACTAAACATAGATCTGCCATATGATCCAGCAATCCCACTCCTGGAGATTTACCCAAAAGACTGTGACACAGGTTACTCCAGAGGCACCTGCACACCCATGTTTATTGCGGCACTATTCACAATAGCCAAGTTATGGAAACAGCCAAGATGCCCCACCACCGACAAATGGATTAAGAAAATGTGGTATCTATACACAATGGAGTTTTATGCAGCCACAAAGAGGACTGAGATTTTGCCATTTGCAGGTAGGTGGATGGAACTGGAGAACATCATCTTCAGTGAAGTTAGTATGGAATATAGACCTAAAGCAAATACAGCAATCCTATGAAAAACAGGTCACACTAAGAAAGGTCACATAAGCGAGGGGGAGGGTGAAAGAAGGAAGTTAAGGTGAATATGGTTGATGTACTCTGTGTGCAAGAATAAATATAGAATATTTAAACCTGTTGAAATCACAAGAAAGGAAGACAGAAAGGAGAAAAATAGAGGAGATGAACCAAATCAGGCTATAACACATTCCATGGAAATGTCACAAGGAAACTCCGGTATAGCTATCTTACACAAACAAAATGTCATTTATTTCTTCTTTTCCTATACAATATCAGAGAACAGGAAGGTAAAACAGATCCTATTTGGAGGCTGGCACCAGTGGGAGGGAGGAGGACATAAGGAAAGGGTATAGGAGGGTGACTATGGTGGAATATTATGCACTCATGAATGAAAACGGGAAAATGAGACCTGTTGAAACTATTCCAGGAATGGGGTGTGGGGGTTAGAGGAATGAAGGAAAATGGTGGAGGGTGGGAATTCAAGTACGATGTATTTGATATATTGTAAGAACTTTTGTAAATGCCACAGTGTACTCCCACCCTGCACAACAATAAAAGTAAGTAAATAAAAAATTAAAAAAGAGAATCTTCTAAAGTGACCGCAGTTACCACTGCTATGTGGCTTCTTTTCTCCTCTCTGAGTGGTCCTGGAGATTGAGCCTTCAAGAAAAGAGTGGTCATCAAGAAGTCAATCAAATAAAACTGGAGGAGATGCCCATCCCAACACACGCAGAAATCACGCCCTAAAAACACAGGAGACATGAGAAGCACAGTCACGTGACTCCTCCACGTGCTCATAGCTCCTCAATTACTGAATCCAAAGGTGTTAAAATGGCTGAAAGCCGAAGAACCCAAATATCTACCTCTAAAAACCATCAGTGACCCCAAACAAACTGTGAATGAAGTAGGTGGCCAACTAAAACCTGGATTAGAAAGTGAGCGACACGGATGGGAAATTCAGGAGGGACTTTGAGATTCTGCAAACAACAAGAAGAAGTCAGAAATGTTGTAAATGAACAAATCGAGTCAAAAGCAGTATAAATTACTGCCAGTGGCAGAAGAAATAATTTCTGGCATGGAAGACAAAGTTGAAGCCATACTACATTCAGACAGCAATTTAAAAAATGAAGCCGCCTGGCCGCGTCTCTTAGAAACTCTGGGTCGTGATCGCGAGATAAAACCTAAGCACGTGGGGCTGGAAGAAGGAGCTGAGAGACCAACTGAAGGCACAGAAACCCTGCTCAGTGAAATCGTAGCAAAGGATTCCCCAAATCTAGGGAAAGACCTGGGTGTCCAAATCCAGGAGGCCTGTGGAACCTACAAATGGACACAACCGGGAAGAATTTCCCTGTGTCAGTATATTCAAAAGACTGAGAGGCAAAGAAAGACCAATCGACAACTTCAAAAGAAAAATAGCAACTTATCTAGAAAGTCAAAGCGATCAGATTTCCATGAGGCTTCGGACGCAGGCTGCAGGGACTCCTCTCAGTCCAGAAGGCCTTGCCGACGTGCCTACCACTGCAGCCACGGCTTCCCCGTGACGAGGAACAGCGCGGTAGGCTCTGCTCGCTCGTGGACACCAGTCTTGCACACCTGCCCTCTTAGGGTCCCAGTCACACTGAAAGCCCCACAGGCATCACACCTGCCCTGGGAACCGAATGCGAGTCTCTCCTTCGCATCAGGCAGCGTGACGTTGACAACAGCTCACGTGACTTTGCTTGAGCTTTTTGTGAAATTTGGAGACAGTCTTGCTTTGCAGTGCAGGCTGAACCTCACCCTTACGGCCCTCCCACCTCAGTCTTCAGAGGTCTGGAATTACAGGTTTGCACCACCACACCCAGTTCAGGAATTTCCTTGCCAAAGAACAGAGTGAGCTGAAGGCCGAGCCACCGTGTACAAAGTAAAGATGTTCATTTTTCTTGGCTTTTCTGTGGGTACTGGAAGGGCTGAATGTGACAGTGTCATACGTGTTCCCTCACAGGGGTCGCAAAGCCTTTTCTCTCCAATCCATGGATTTGGAGACATTTTGTAACATAAATTCCTAAAACACTTTCCCCTCCTCCTCGGGCTTCTGGAGTTCAAAGCCATTCCTCGCTTGCCTGGATTCCTCATTGGTTTCAAAGAGAACAAAGTACCTGTGAAAAACAAGAGGTCATTACATAAAGGACCGAGGAGAAGCACAGATTAAGCAACGCATGTCACACTCCCCAGGTCCCCAAAGGCGTTCGTTGCCATGGTGAAGCTGTGTTTCCCTTGCCTGCGTTCCTCATTGTGCAGCTCAACCATTTCCAAATTCTCCTCCCACACTGCTCTCCCCTGTCCTTCTTCATCCTAGAAATCAGTACAAGTGATGGTCTCTCTTACCCAAGATTACCACGTGGACCTGCTGACAAAGACGAAGGGAACTGTCGTCTAGGGAGGGCTAAGCCCTTCCGGAAGCTGTTCTCTACGCTCAGACACAACAGAGACACTGCTCACTTTGCATTCACAACAGGTGTCCTTAGTTTACTGCTTTGGTAAGACCTGGCTTCTAGAAGCTCCTCACTGGCTGTAAAATCCCAACAGCAATGACCATTTTCTCTGGGCTCCATCTGGGCAGTTGCAATGTCACCGACCGTGCTGTAGGTTCTGCTGTGTCTTGTCTTGCACTCCTCCCATTGTGCATCCAAAGTGCAATCCGGTGTTGGAGTGGCTGAGGTCACCCCCAAGCAAAGGGTGGCGAGGAAGAGATGAGGCTTCCTGCTTCACAACCTAGAAAGGGGAAAGAAACAAGGGTGTGATGACACCAGTGCTTCCATCACAGCCCTCTGATTCCCATTGAGACATTAGGACGCCATGGTGGATGAAATATTGAAGCTCTTCTTTCAAGTGTTAACCCAAATGCTATGGAAAAGGCAGGGTTGAAACTGCCAAGTGGATGTATTCAGTCAAGCCACCAACATAGAGGGCACCCGTCCAGAGCTCTAGGAGGTGACACAGTGCAGGCAATCACAGTTCATGTGAGGAGAAGGGCGTCCATCCACGTTCCCATGGGGTCAGAAGCTGAATGCAACATACAAGGACCCTAGGAACCTGTTGCTCTAGGTTCTGTACCAATGGAGCAGAGGTCATCCAGGAAACATGTGGCTAACAGGCGTCTTATCCTAATAGTCTCAGAGTTAGGCAGCCACCTGACACCTTCTTCTTCTTGCAGCCATCCCCTTCCTGGGTGAAACCTTTCTTGGTCATGTGGCCAAGCCATTGGAAGCCAGTGCCACCAGTTTCAGCTTCTGGTTGGAGGGGGTCAGGGTTGGGCCCCTCAAAATGTACTCTGATAGCCTGGAATAGGGCATACCCCTGCCTCACCCTCTGTACGATCCACTGAAGCAGAAGGGTGTTACACAGTCTCTGTGGTGACACGGGGAGCCAGGTCAGCAAAGCGGAGCTGCCCTGTCTGGCCTGGCCACATCCAGAGGCTGAGTGTTGTGCACAAGCTGAGATCAACTGAGTGGTCCCAAAGCCTCCCTGGGTTCCCAGTCACCGTCTTCTGCATCCTCACCACAAAGCCGCGGGGCAGGGGTAGAAGTTCTCATTCCTCAGGTGTTGTGTCTGCCACCTAGACCCTGTCCCTGCAGAAGTCCCCTCCTCCCAGTGCCTGGACCTGCCATTCACCAGTGAGGCTGGTTTTACCCACCTGGGGTGGCCTCAGCTGCTGCAGGTGCCTCCCTGGGAAGGGACGAGCATCTGTCCAACCCAGGATAAGAGTGGGTTTCTTATCAAGTGAATGGGTTTCTTATAACGTCAAGTTCAAGACCCCTTTTGTCTCTGGTGCTCTCCCCTTTCTGCCCTTCTATGACCATGTCATGACCCAGCAAGAAGGCCCTTGCCAAATGCTGTCACCTCGACAATGGACCTCCAGCCCTGCAACTAGGAAACTATCAGCCATTGTGTTCACTGGAGTCACTTGTGTTCATCTCAGTCTGTGGTATTTTCTGATGGCAACTCAAAACCCACGAAGACACACTGCTTGGCACCACACTCTGTGTGGAAGCACACAGTACTTGTCCTCGTGTGTCACCTGGCCAGTGGAGGTTCCTCCGTCCATGCCGTGTGAGAGGACTGACTGAGCATGGTCACTGTGAGTCATGGAAACAAGCTCTCACATGGAACACCTGTCTTTATGAACTGAGAACTTTTCCTTCTCCAGATTCTCTTCCTTCTGATCTATCAATTTGTATTTTTTCTGGAATGGATTAGCTCATGAAACAGATGAGAGTTTATTACATCAAAATTGAGATAACCCAGCACAAATAGAAACGTCCTCCTCATCTCAGGTCCTGCAGATGACACAAGTCTCTCGAGATATGACCATATGATAATAGTTCGAACCCTCTGTGACCCCAAGAGGGCACTGCATCCCTGACACTTGCTCCAGTGTCCTCTGCCCTCCTTTCAGAGCCCATGACCACTGCACGTGGGCTCCCGCCATGCTGGGTTGTGCTGGCTGCCCCCAGGGGAATGGCAGGTCCAAAGGGAGGGACCAGGATTACCTGGTTCTTTGTGTCCCCAGCCCAGCAAGCACCACCTCATGAAGGTGACCTATAGACAGTTGTAGGCATATATGCAAAAAAAAAAAAATAGCCATTTAAACACATGAATTGTGAAAGTTTACAAAGGTACTACTGGTGAAAAGGGACTGTATTTCTAGGAAGTGTTTTTCCTTCTTAATTTGTGTTCAAATTCGGATGCCCATGAGTAATTGTGAAAGTTGCTGTTTAAAGTTGATCCAGGTGGAATATCTGTATGAATTAGGTGTAGCTCCCAGGTTTACGGTGTGGGAAGTCCAAACCACTGGGAGGCCCCTGGGGGAGCTCTGGTCACCGGCTTGAGCTGAAGGCCATCAGCACCAGCATCCATCACCACCGAGTGAGCCTTCGAGGATGCCCAGCCCGCCACACCTCCGATGTCACCAGCATGAAGACAGAGCTCCACATGACAACCACACAGCTGGGTCCTGCCAGCAAGTGTGAAAGACGTTTTTCTCCACGCTGCTGTGTTTCCAGGGCATTCGTGGTACAAGAAGTGAGGGCTAGAATTTGATCTCTTCACTGCATTATCCAGGAGGTCCCCTGTGTCCTAAGAACTTGTGTCCTCCCGTACTCACGCCTCAGCACCTTGACAACCCAATCACGCCCATAGGGTCTTTAACCGTGTCCTGCCTCACGGTGCTGACCTCCTGTTTCTGCTAAGTCACTCAGCTCTTCTGTTCTCAGTGACTGGCTACTCTGAAAAGTGTCTGCATCCCTTCTTCCTGGAAGTCCTCCCTGACTGCCTCACTCCCCCAGCAGCACCCACTCAATGAGGTGGGGACTGTCCCTCCCACAGTGGGGATGACTGGCTCATAGTGGACACTACATCAGTTGTGGTTGAATCAAATCTATTCTCCACCCTAGAGAGAAGAATCAGCAGAGGACTCTCACATCTTCTTCAACCTGACTGCATATTCATGTATAAAACCCAAGGAAATTCACTCCTAATGGAACATTTGTTAAAATTTAGAGGCTATGTCAACTAGTCGGGAAGGGCGGATGAGACTCCAGCCTGGCACATGGTCCAGCCCAGAAGGACTTGCTGGAGTCTGCTGTAGGCTCTGTGGGCGGCAGCCCCAGTTTCCTCCTCTGTCCCTCCGCAGGGATGATGGAGTCTGTCCACTGAGTAATTCCACACCCTCTTTGTGTTTTCTTGTGTGGGAACGTGAGATTCTGGAAATACGTAGTTGATAAAACTATGTGCTCTAAACCAACACAATGTGGAGAGATTTTCCTACTTTTATTTCATAATTCGAGGATTATAAATAGCTTGGTTTAATGTATATTCAGACCCTCACTTCTGATCCTTCCATCTGTCTTCCACCTTCTAAGACTATGGAACCATGTTTGAAGCACAGCCTTCACCCAGGAATCCTATCCTCCTTGGCCACCCACCAGTGTCCTGGCCTTCCCTGACTGTGACATGGCCTCCAGGACTTTATACATGCTTGGGAAAAACTGGATCCACATCTTTGGTCCCATAACCTGATGGGGCTGCAACCACCTTCGTTAATGAACCGGATCTCCCAAGCCCTTTCATAGTAGCAAAATCATATAACTTCCTGTTTGTTTCTCAGAAATGTGATTTTCTGTATTCAAACAATTTTCCTTTGTGCTCATAAATCCTTTGTCAAATTTTGCTCCACTCAAGGTTAGGGTTTGACACAGGGCACCTGAGATAAGGTCTGCATATGCATGAGTGGAGGAGCCGGAAGTCACCCTCTCTTCGTCCTGGTGCACGACTGACACCTTCAACTCTGACTGTGTATTGGACCAGTGCATGAAAAACAAGGAGCTAGCTCACGTTTACAAAATTTAAATTTTATTATCAAATGAGTCAATGCATTCTTTAGGTGAATCAATAATTCCAATCTACTTATGTCAGTTACTATGTAGTGGAATCATTTCACTGCTCTAAAAATGTCACAGAATTCACATCACAACTCATCAGTGACTCAAGTGTTGGATCCTACACAGTAGGAGCTGTCACCTTAAAGAAAAAGTCCCTCTTCTGGGCATGATGTCCACAGTCGAGGCCTTCCTATCACCATCCAGGAGCTCACCCAGTGGGGTAGCTGGCCCATGTGGCAATCCCACAGCGGTCGTCCTGGCCTCTGAGATCTTCACGTAGCTGTCCATGCCCCATTTCTTACTCCAGCTAAAGGAAGAGCAAATTCTCCACTAAATAGAGAGAATGAGGCACATCGACACTGATAAGACTAACTCCTGACTTGAGGGAAGGCCTCAGCTGTGAGCACCCACATCAGAAAACCAGATCTCAGAAATAATCTAAGGTTTTGCTCTTTTAAAAGCAAAGGGGAGCTCCCTTCCACCTCGTGGAGCATGGGTTGGGAGCACAGCACTCAGCAGGTTGCATCTCAGGGTTTCCAAGTCAGTGCTGTCATAAATCATCCCAGGAAGTGAAACGCTGCTGTTTGATACTGAAAAACAGCTCGCGTGTCTTTAATAAGACATGCTAATGAGAAATGCTTTCTGTGTTACACACAAATGAGACACAAATGAGATCGCCTGTGTGTCAACCATGTCACCCCAGAGCTCTGCCAGGCTAATCTTTCATAATGAGTGACCTCACTCAGGGCACATCGGATTCTCCCATCTAGAGGGGAATTCTGAAGAAGGCGACTTTTATCTCGGAGGTCGTTTCTCTTTCCTCAACCAGAGCAGGAACGACACCACAGTAAGGAGCTCCATTTACCTTGCCTTCATAAGGCTGGGATTCCTCCGTGTCCTGTCCTCTATTGTCTTTCACGTCCTGGAAGTCTGTACCGACTTGCCTGCTTGTGCAGTCACCATCTCCTTGAGAGGAAGAACAGTCCAGTAGGTTCTGCTCACTCACTGAGAACAGGTCGTCAGTTTTCCTGTACAGCTGTCCTTCTAGGGCCCCAGTCTCACTAAAAGCACAGCAAGAATCACATGTCTCCTGGAGAGGGAATAAAAGGCATCAAGCACAAAGCAAGACCTGAACAGCAATGTCTGCTAGTCTCTAAAAAGAAAAAGTGAACTGCAAGTCGCTCCACAGTCACCTAAAGGAAGTGGCAATGCCTTCTTGGCTGTCCTGTGGACATTGGAAGGGCTGAATGTGACAGTGTCGTACCCGATGCCATACCTCGTCATCCACAGGAGTTACATCACCTTCTTCTCGACTGTCCACAGTGTTGGACACATCTCGTGACAAACATTCCTGAAACACTTTTTCCAGCTCCTGCTTCTGGATTCCAAAGCCATTCCACTGCTCGCTGAATTCTTCATTCGTCTTCAAAGAGAGTGCAGGGCACGTTAAAGCAAGAGGCGATTTTGGAAAGAGCGGAGGAGAGAAAGCACAGGTTCAGCGAGGCACACCACACTACCATGTCTCCGAAGGCGTTCATTGCCAGCGTGAAGTCGTGTTTCCCTTGGATGTACTCCTCGTTGTGCAGCTCAATCATTTTCAAATTGTTCTCCCATATTGCTCGCCTCTGTCCTTCTTCATTCTAGAAATCAGGACAAGTGATGGTCTCTCGTTTAAAACCCACCGCCCAAAAAAGATGACATAACAGCGTGGCTAGGAATAGCTTTGACCTTCTGAAAACAAAAATATCCAGAGACAAGAGGCGTGCTTCCCACATTCTGCTCACAACAGGTGTCACTAGTTTGCTGCTTTGGTAAGAACTGGCTCCTAGAAGTTATTCCATTTCTGGGGTCCCCACGGACACTCTCAATGTGACCAACCTTGCTGTAGGTTTTGTTGTGTTTTGTCTTCCACTCCTCCCATTGCACATCCAAAGTGTGATTAAGTGTTGGGGCATCGGACGCCATTCCCAAGCAAAGGATGCCGAGGAATTGAAAAGGATCCTGTTTCAAAGCCTAGAAAGGAAAAAGAAATCAGGGACTCATTGGACCAAGCCTTTTATAGCAGCCTTCTTTTTCCTACCTGAGAAATGAAGGACACCATGGAGGAAAAACAGTATTTAAATTGTTCCTGAAAGTATTTTCCTAGAAACTTTGTAAACGGCTGAGGATGTAGTTTGGATTAAACCAGCCAAGTGGAGGTATTTGGTTGACACAACAAAATGAACATCAGCCTGTCCAGAACTCTAGGAGTAGAAACAGAGTATGCAGTGGTCAGTTAGAGTGAGTACGGTGTTGACGTGCCTGTGGGTCAGACGCTCAAGCCAACAGCTAGAAGGTAGGAAACAGTTGGTCCAGGAAACAGAGGTTTGTCAATCAAACAAAACCTCACTAGCTGGGAGGCAGGGGAAAGGTAACCCCAAGGGTTGGGAGAACACCTCCACCTTCATCAAGGTGAATGCCCAGCAGGAGATGGGCTATGCCATGGAGCCTCCCCTTCTTGAGTGAAACCCTTCTGGAATGTCCTTCTAGAGAGTCTGGGAAGGGCAGCATCCAACACTCCAGCATTTTCACCTATCAGCCTCCAACTCCCCACTCTCTACCCCAGCTGGGGACAGGGTCATGGGGCCAAGCAAATGGAAGCATCAACAACAGCAGCTCCTGAACACCGGTAGGTAGCTCCCAGGGCCCCAGGCTCAGGCCTGGGGCAGGTCTCCCCTGTGGGATTCTGGGTATTGACTGTCCAAGGACATGTCACCAGATTCTGCCTTTAGCTCATCTCTTAGAATTTGAAGCCGTTAGCTGGGAGTGGTCAGCGAAAGGCTATGACCTAGTCGTGCGAGGACAGTAAGCATCTCAGCCTGGTTTGTGAGCACCCAGCTCTCTTATCTTACCTGGCCAGGACTTGTGCTTCTGTGCGGTCATGGTGACACCCTAGATTCCCCTGCCATCCTTCCCCAAGTTCCCAACTGCCAGTGTTGGTCCAGATGCTCTTGTTTCTGTAGGGTGCATCCGCCTCGTTGACTACATCCATGCTTGGGTCCCCTCCTCCATTCCCGGTTCCCACCATGACTCAGTGAGGCTGGGGACACTCACCTGAGGTGGCTGAAGTTGTGCAGGTGTAATCCTCAGGTGCAGGTGCACTCCCAAGACTCTGCTCTTCAAAGATGGCTGTCCTGCAAGCATCTGACCCTGTAGCCTGGACTCAGGCTTTTAAGCCTGCTAGCTGCCCTGCCCCGCTCGCCACCTCTTACAAGGCGATTGGCTGTCCTGGACACAGGGAGGGATGTGTGGGTCCTCTGACTCCTTAGGCGTGATAAAGCTTGAACACATCCTGTCCCTGGATGGTTAGTCATCTAGGGAATGTGCTCCTTACAAGGACAAGTCCAGCCTCTTTTGTGTCTGGTGCTCACTCTTTTTCCCCTCCTGCCTTATGACACAGAAAGCAGGCCCTCATCAGGTGCCGGTATTTGATCTTGAAGTCTTATCCAGGGACAGCCAGAAGGCCACCCACTCTTTCTCCTAGTGAACCACTGGCACCTTTAGCTCTGTCTTTAGACCATAATTGCAGGATTGACTCTACTCACAAAAAATTCATACATTAGAAACAGAAAGATGGGGGGCAAGTGGCAAGAGAGTGGATTTGACACTTCTTCCACGTGACTCATGCATGGGAGACTCAGCAAAACAAAGTAGGACCTGTGGTCCAAAGAGAAGAAGAGCTTTGAGAATTAGGACAAAAGGCGACAGGACTTCTGAAAAGCATAAGAAACAGACACGTGACCTAGGAGCAAAGAAGAAACAGCGAGAAGCTGCGATCCTGGCTCAGAGACAGGACTGGAATCCAAAGCCATAACTAAAAAATAAGCCAGGCAAATGTGGAAAGAATGTCTTGGCGGACCTAACCACAGGAAAAACCCACAGTTCATGTAAACCTTACACCCAGTGTGTGGATTTAGTGTGACAGTGACCCCTTCCTTCCAAAGACAAGCACTGGAAAAGCAAAAAAAGTCTCTCCCCATATCTCAGAGTGCTAAAGTCAGGTTCAATCTTGAAAAGGGCTTATTCTTGACACAGAGCTATCCTGAGAACCTGAAAACAAAGAACAATTGTGGCTGAAGTCCCTGGGTCATCCTGCCACAGAGTCTGAGGGGGTGATGGTTATAAGAGGTGGTTGCAGAAGCAGGAGGGCTGACATAGAAGAACTGAGAAGTGTAAGCAGTAAGGTACACAGGTAGGGCTAGGAATGGTGACCGGTGGTCCTGCTTTCTGTGGCTAGGATTGAGTCTGGTTCCCTCATTTATACCCATTTAGAATGTTCAGAAACCATTGCTCTGCTTTTGTACCTATACTTTGATGCATCTGGGGGTCACCTCTAGGCTTGGACACTTGCTGCCCCCTGGGCACACGCTGGAGTTCCTGTGGTACTAGAAGGAACTTGCCCAGCTCATGGGCATTAAAGAGCCTTGTGACCAGCAGTGACTCCTGGTACACAAAGAGGTAAACAATAGAGGAAGCTTCTAAAGTGAACGCAGTTACCACTGCTATGTGGCTGGTTTTCTCCTCTCTCAGCGGTCCTGGAGTTGAGCCCTCAAAACAAGAGTGGTCACCAAGAAGTCAATCAAATAAAACTGGAGGAGATGCCCATCCCAACACACGCACAAATCACGCCCTAAAAACACGGGAGATATGAAAAGCAGGGCCGTGTGACTCCTCCAAAGCTCACAACTGCTTAATTGTGAAACCGTAAGTACTGAAATGGCTGAAATGCCAAAGAATTCAAACATCTACTTCTAAAAATGACCAGTGACCTCAAAAAGGATCCAAACAAACAGCTGAATGAAGGAGAATGTCCAACGAAGACCTGGATTAGAAAGTCAGCAACAGGGGTGAGAAATTCAGCAAGGACACTGAGATTCTGGAAAAAAAAGTAATCAGAAATGTTGGACATGAAAACCTCAATCAATCAAATAAAAACAGTGGAAATTTTTGTCAATATACTAGAGCAAGTGGAAGAAAGAATTTCAGATATTGAAGTCAAAGTTGAAGAGCTATTACGTTCAGAAAGCAACAGAGAAATAAACCTGCATGACCACAGCTTTCCAGACCTCTGTGGGGTGATCAAGAGATAAAACCTAGCAATCCATAGGGGTAGAAGGAGGAGCTGAGACACAAATAAAGCACAGAAATCCTATGCGATGAAACTGTAACAAAGATTTTCCCAAATCTAGGGGACGACATGGATATCCAAATACACGAGGTGCGTTGAACCATAAATAGACCCAACCACAGAAACATCTACATCACATGTAGTCAAGATACGAGGACTAAAAATGGAATGCCGAAAGCTGCAAAAGAAAATGAGGCAAACTCATCAAGCTTCTGAGTCTTCTGCCAGCACCATCTGTCCACTTCCTTGAACATCCAGCACAAAAACCTTCTAAGTCATCTTAATATCTGATTCCTGATATCTGATCTTCCTGGGTATCTGGTCAGTTTCCTCATCCAGCTCCATCAAGCCCCACTGATGCCTGAAACCCTGGTCTGTCTTCAGCAAGATTCTTGATAGGGCTGGGTACCATGACTCATGCCTGTAATCCTAGCTACTCAGGAGGCAGAGATCAGGAGGATCATGGTTTGAAGCCAGCCCTGGCAAATAGTTTGCAAGACCCTATCTTGAAAAAAAACCCTTTACAAAAAGGGTTGGTGGAGTGGCTCTCGGTGTGGGCCCTGAGTTCAAATGCTAGTACTGCAAAAAAAAAATGAATCCTATTGTGTGTTTAGCCAGAATCCTCCTGGTGTTTCTTTTTAAAAGTTTTATATCCATTGACGCCTTTGGGGTCTGCGCCTTGGCTATGAATTCTCACTTGGCCATGCTATATTTGGAGTTGAGCTCAATCTTCCTCACTTCAGGACCCCATTGCAGTGGTCCTTATAATACTTATTTCCAAGGTCCTATAAGGCCTTCCCGGATGTGTTTCAACAATTGTCATTTCATGTTTCTTTTTTTTCAGATTTTTGAAACAGGATATATTCGTTGTATGGGGGATTCACTGTGACAATTCCAAATAGGCTTACACTGTACATTGGTTTGATCACCGCCACCATCACTCCGCCTCAACCCTCTCCCCATCCCACTCTTGAAACTACTGCAAGAGGCTTTATTGTTCTATTTTGTAAAAGTTCATGAAGTCCATCCACCATATTCCCTCACCTCGATCTCCTTCATTCACCCTCCTCCCTCCCACAAATACCCTCCAAACACACTATATCTAGTTTATAGGTGGAGTGGTTCAAGTGGTAGAGCACCTGCCTAGCAAGCGTGAGGCCCTGAGTTCAAACCCCAGTGCCATCAAAAATATATATAATAATTTTTCTTTAACAGTGGCACTCATGTCTTCTTCCTTCCCACGTGACACCAGGCAAGCTAGCATGTGCATCAAAGTGGAGACAATGACCCTGGGAGCCTTGGGGCCTTCCATCCATCCCATGGCTTCAGCAGTCACGTTCCACTTCCCCTCAGGCTTCCAGAGTTGAGTTTGCCATCAAGTGATGGGGACAGAAATGTATAGAGAAGGATGGTCCCAAAGCTCAGCTTCCATTTTTAAACCTTGATGCCTGACGTGTATGAAAGTTCTTCCTTCACACTAGGAAGCAACCTTGCACTGACCATTATGACTCTGCACCCTGCTGCCACTGCGACTCCCTCATCTATAAAATGGGCACCAGTGGTTCTCAATGTAGGGCTCCCCACCCGTGCCATCTGCATCCCCTGGGGTGGCTTTGAGTTTGCACATGAGGTAGGATGAATCCTGTCTTGTTATTAGCGAGTTTCTTCCCCACTACCAAGGAACATCTCTCCGTAGTTAGTTCTTTGACTCTGTGTCAGTTCTGTAGCTTCCTCATATGGACCTGGTACATATTTTGTTAGCTCAGTGCCTCCTCATTGTACTTATCTTGGTGCTAACATAAACGGCACTGCTGCTTTATCTCAAATTCCATCTGCTCATTGCTGATACACGGGAGAGCAATTAACCTTGCATATCAATGGTGCATCCTGCAAGCTCATTACAATTGCTTTTGGGATCCAGGGTGTGGGCTGTGGTTGATTCTTTTGGATTCTGTACATAGACAAACCATGCCATCTGTTCATAAAGGCAGAGTTCATTCTTCTGCTAATTTGTTTATTTCCTTTTCACGTCTTATTGCATTAGCCAGGGCTTCCAGTACTGTGCTGAAAGAAGTGTGAAAGGCACCACTCTTGCTCTGCCCCTGATCTTGGTGAGAAAGCGTCTAGCTTCTCCCATCAAGTACCCTGTTGCCAGTAGGGCTGTCATAGATGTAATTTATCAAGTTGAGGAGGCACCCTCTCTTATTTGCTGGGGATTTCATTTGTGCTTGAGGCCTTGTCAGAACTTTCCTGTCTCTTTCCACATCTATTCTCCCACATTGTCACTTTTCCTTCCATTTTTTTAAATAAGTGAAAGGACTTTATTTTCAAGGTTCAGTGTTAGAGATCTGTTATGTTATGTGACAGTTCAGGGTGAAGAGAACTTGCCATCCACCTTTGTAGGGCTGTTCTCTGGGGCCCTGTCAGCAAGTGCAGAAATTAAAAGGCCTCCAATAAGCCTGTGTGGTCCAGTAAAATTAATTGATTTATTTTTTAAATGAGTTTAATGACACAGTTAAGAAGTTTTTAAATTTTTTCACACTTAAGGAGTTTCACACTTAAAAAATTATACAATATATTAAAAAAAATGAATTCCAATGGAATGACATGCTAGAACGAGAAACCGACTTGGAGCAGGTGGCAGGGAACATTTTCCCTGGCCCTGAGGCAGGAGTCCTGAGGAGGCCATGATGCTAAAGCATCTTTGCTGTGTCGGGAGCCCAGCCTCCATCTGTAAGGAAGAAGCCTGAGTGGAAGCCAGCGGCTGCCGGACATTGCAGGGACAGCTTCTCTAACAGAAGACCATCTCCCCCCTCAGAGGGAGAGGACGCTGTTACCGTTTAGAATTCAATCACATGACTTAGAGTCATCCCCTGGGGCCAAATACAGGGTGGGGGTGCATAGCAGGTTTCTTGATGACATCAGACAGATGTGGCAGGAAGATTTCTGCTGTGACACTGCTGCTTCCTCTGATGGCGGTTCTGAGCTCTCAGAGATTCTTCTGACAAGTGAGCTATCTCAATTTCTACCTTACCATGGGTGACAGCCCTGTCACACCCACAGTTCTGATAGTGCATTAAAGCTGTTTTCTTTTTTCTAACCCGTCTGCTTTTTGTTTGCTTTCCGACAGTACGGCAGTTTCAATTCTGGCCTCCATGCTCACGAGGCAGTCACTCTGGCTTGCACCACGCCACCAGCACTTTGTTCTTCTGATTAGTTCTGAGATAAGGTTTGCTTTATACCCAGGCTGGCTTAAACAGCGACCCTCCTAGCATATGCTTCCTGGGATGACTGGAGCATGCCACCAGAAGCACTATTCTGTTGAGATGGGATTTTTTATTAGCATATTATACTGTAGAGGGGAGTACATTGTGACACTTACACAAGGGCTTCTAATATATCCTAATCAGATTTCACCCCTTCCATCTTTCTTCCTTATCTCCCCTACAACCTACTTAGAGCAATGTCAACAAGTTTCACTGTTCTGTTTTCATACGTAAATACAAAATACTTCGACCAACTCTGTCTTCCTTCACCTTTTCCTTATGCCCTCGTGGAACACACCCCTCCCCGGCCCCCCAGGAGAGGACCTACGTTAGCTTCCTGTCTTGAGATGGGATCTTGCAAACTTTTTGGTCCATGGCTGACCTGGAAACACAAACCTCCCATCCCCAACCTCCCTCACAGCTGGGATAACAGGAACACACCACAGTGCCCAGATGCTATTTGAGATGAGGTCTTGAGAACTTCTTGCCCAGGCTGGCATTGAACCACTAACTCCCCAATCTCTGGCTCCCAAAGTAGCCAAGATTAGAAGGTATGAGTCAGCATGCCCAGGAAGATGGGTGTTTGTTTTTCAAGCTCTCAGATAATCATCCAACAATGACAAATCGATCTCCTTTAACAAGAAAATAAGACAATTACTTAGCTCTGTCTTGGTACCAAAGGGAGCACTGACAAAACCAGTAAAGCGGTCTCGTTAGAACATCATATGCCCTAGCTGTCCTTCTCTCCTTCAGCCTTAGCAAAGCTTTCTCTATTTTTGGGGGGGAATGAGGTGCTGGGAACAATAAGTTGGAGCTTTCAGGCCACCATTGTCATATATGGTCTTCACTGGGTCACTTGGCTAGTGGAACATCCTCTGTCCTTGGACTGGCTGAGCACTGTCACTGTGAATCTTGGGAACAAACTCTCTCAGATGAGACACTTGTCTTTTTGAAATAAGGACCCTTTTGTTCCCATCTTCTCTTCCTTTGGTTTATCAAGTCTTCTTTACTTTCGGGAACTTACTTTCTACTTGTGAATAGATTAACTCATGAAGTAAAGGAAGTTCATTATTTCAAAACTGAAATAACACAGCACCAAGAGAACCATTCTCCTCTCATGTACTACAGATGATGCAGGTCTCTATTTTCACCAGAGGGTACTTGTTGAGACCTTCCGTGACCCCTACAGGTTACCTCATCCCTGACACTTGCTTTAGTGTCCTCTGCTCCCCTTTCAGAGCCCATGACCACTGCACCTGGACTCCCGCCATGCTGGGGTGTGCTGGCCGCCCCAGGGCAATGGCAGCTCCAAAGGTATGACGTGCACAAGCTGAGATCCCGAGTGGTCTTTGTGCCTCCCTGGGTTTCCCAATCACCTCTCTGCATCCTCACCACAAAGCTGCAGTTCCATGCAGACATCCCCATTCCCTAGCCCTTGGCCTGGCAGAGTTCCACCCCTCCCAGTGCCTGGACCTGCCATTCACCAGTGAGGCTGGTTTCACCCACCTGGGGTGGCCTCAGCTGCTGCAGGTGCCTCCCTGGGAAGGGACGAGCATCTGTCCAACCCAGGATAAGAGTGGGTTTCTTATCAAGTGAATGGGTTTCTTATAACGTCAAGTTCAAGACCCCTTTTGTCTCTGGTGCTCTCCCCTTTCTGCCCTTCTATGACCATGTCATGACCCAGCAAGAAGGCCCTTGCCAAATGCTGTCACCTCGACAATGGACCTCCAGCCCTGCAACTAGGAAACTATCAGCCATTGTGTTCACTGGAGTCACTTGTGTTCATCTCAGTCTGTGGTATTTTCTGATGGCAACTCAAAACCCACGAAGACACACTGCTTGGCACCACACTCTGTGTGGAAGCACACAGTACTTGTCCTCGTGTGTCACCTGGCCAGTGGAGGTTCCTCCGTCCATGCCGTGTGAGAGGACTGACTGAGCATGGTCACTGTGAGTCATGGAAACAAGCTCTCACATGGAACACCTGTCTTTATGAACTGAGAACTTTTCCTTCTCCAGATTCTCTTCCTTCTGATCTATCAATTCATGTATTTTTCTGGAACTATATACTTCTGAATAGATTAGCTCATGAAATAGATGAAAGTTCATTATTTCAAAATTTAAATAACAGCACAAAGAGAAACCTCCTCCTTATCTCAGGTCCTATAGATGACACAGGACTCTTGAGATTTCACCTGATATCACTTGTTCAGACCTTCTGTCACCACTAGAGGGCACTGTGTCCTTGATGCTTGCTCCACTGTCCTCTGCCCTCCTTTCAGAGCCCATGACCACTGCATCTGGACTCCCATGCTGGGTTGTGCTGGCTGCCCCAGGGGAATGGCAGGTCCAAAGGGAGGGACCAGGATTACCTGGTTCACTTTTGTGTCCCTTGCCCAGCAAGTACCACCTCATGAAGGTGACCTATAGACACTTGCTGAATGCAGATATGCAAAAAAAAAAAAAAGCTCTACAGATACAGGAATTGTGAAACTTTAAAAATGTGTATCTGTTGAAAAGAATCTGTGTTTCTGGGTATTACTTTTCCTTATTAAATTGCCATCCACCTCGCTGAACGTGGGTTAAAATCACAGCACTCAGAAGTTTGCAGCTTAGGGTTTCCAATCAATGCTGTTATAAATCATCCCGTGCTGCTGTTTGATACTGAAACATAGCTAATATGTCTTTAATAAGACATGCTTCATCTACCGTTTTATAGGAATTTTTCCACAGTGGAGAAACGCATTACATATACACGGTGTGCATGTGCTCTGTGTTACAGGGAAATAAGATCGCCTGTGTGCTACCCATACCGCCCTAGAGCTCTGCCAGGTTAATTTTTCATGAGTGAACTCACTTAGGACATATCCAGATTCTCCCATCTAGAGGGGAATTCTGAGGAAGGAGTCTTTTATCTCTGAGGTTGTTTCACCTTGCACAACCAGAGCAGGAATGACACCAAAGTGAAGAGATCCATTTACTTTGCAGTCCTAAAGAGGTGATTCCTCTGTGTCCTGCCCTCCGTCATCTATCGGGTACAGGAAGTGTGTATTGACTTGCCCATCTGTGCAGTCACAATCTCCTTGAGAGGAAGAACATCCCCTAGGTTCTACTCACTCAGTTTTCCTGAACATCTGTCCTCCTAGGGCCCCAATCACACTAAAAGCTTAGCAAGAAACACACTAACCCTAAAAAGGGAATAAAAGGCATCAACCACAAAGCAAATACCAAGACCTGAACAGCAGCTCTGATGTCTGCTATTCTCTAAAAAGAAAAGGTAAACCTAAGGTCACTTTGTAGTCTCCTAAAGGAAATGGCAATACCTTCTTGTCTTTCCTGTGGGCACTGGAAGGGCTGAATGTGACAGTGTCATATCTGATCCTTCACACCAGTCACATCACCTTGACAATCCACACAATCGTCCTCCATGGTTTGACAGCCAAGTCTTGTCTTCCTGAATTCTTCATGGGTCTTCAAGGAAGAGTAAAGAACATGTTCAGAGCAGAGAGCATTTTGTAGGAAACAGAGGAGAGGAAGCACAGATTACACAATGCACACCACACTCACCAGGTCCCATGGAGAAGCCGTGTTTCCCTTGTCTGTACTCTTCATTGTGCAGCTCAATCATTTTCAAGTTCTCCTCCCATACTGCTCTCCTTTTTCCTTCTTCATTCTAGAAATAAGTACAAGTGATGGTCTCTCTTGCTTTTAAAACCCACCCCAAATCCCACTGCACATCCAAAGTGTGATTAAGTGTTGGGGCATCGGACGCCATTCCCAAGCAAAGGATGGCGAGGAAGAGAAAAGGATTCCTGTTTGAAAAACGAGAAGAGAAAAAGAAAGAAATGAGAATCTCATTTAGACCCATGCTTCTGAAATAGCATTTTTTTTATACCTGAGAAATTAAAGCCATGATGGAGGAATAGCAATATTCAAACTGGTCTTGTAAGTATTGACCCAGGCACTGTGGAAAAGTCTAGGTGTCCTGTGGCTGCAGGACAGTGCAGGGGCAGCTTCTCTAAGGGCAGATCATCTCCCCCCTCAGAGGGAGAGAGGACGCTGTTACCATTTAGAATTCAATCACATGACTGCCATAAAGTCATCACCTGGCACCCAATACAGGGCGGGGTGCATAGCAGGTTTCTTTTGATGAAGTGAGACCGTTATGACAGCTTCCTCTGTAGTAGGGAGTAGTTTGCGACTTTCCACAATTCCAGCTGCCACAGGGTCTAGCCACACATGAGATATTGCACTAGACATGGTTTTTTGTTTCTTTGTTTTCAAGCAGCACTGCAGCTTGAATTTAGGCTTCCTGCCAGTGAGGCACACACCCCAGTGCTTGAGCCAGGCCTCCACCCTATTTTCTTCTGGTTCTTGTGAGGTATGGCCTGTCTTCATGCCCAAGGTGACTTAAACCACATTCATCCCATCAGATACTTCCCACCTTTGCTGGGATGATAGGAATGTGCCAGTGTACCCAGCTCTTTGGGCTCAGATGGCATCTTCCATCCTCCCAATGTAAGCCTCCTATGAAGCCAGGGTGACAGGTATGGGTCACCATGCCCAGCTATCGTTTGAGGTAGGGTCTCAAGGACATTTCACCCAGGATGGCCTCAACCAGTTATCGTCCCATTCAGCTTTCCACACAGCTGGGATGACAGCAGTGAGCCACTTTTTTCAGAAAGACGAGTACTTTTTACCACCTCCCGTTGATTCAGCCAACAATGTGAAAACAATGTCTTTTAACAAGAAACTGAGACAATTACTCAACTCTGATTGGTAGCAAATGCAGCTCTAAAAAACCAGTAAAACAGTCCTGTTAGAACTTTACACTCCATAGCTGCCTGCCCCTCCTTCACCCTTAGCAAAGCTCTCCCTATTTTTCTTGGCTGGGAGCAGTAAATTGGAAACCTGAGGCCACCACTGTTGGACGAGTTCCAAGCACTGAACCTGCATGGCTGCACAGGGTCACCTGGCCAGGGGAGGTCCCTCTGTCCTTGCTGTGTGGATGGACGGGCTGAGCACGGTCACTGTGAATCTTGGGACCAAACATTCTCAGATGGGACACTTGCCTTTATGAACTAAGGACACTTTCATTCCCACTTCCTCTTCCTTTGGTCTATCAGTTATTTTCCAGAAGCAGAAATAAAATACTTCTTAATAAATTAACTCATGAAATAAAGGACAGTTTATTATTTCAAAATTGAAATGACACAGTAGAGAGAGAGACACGCCTCTCATCTCATCATACAAGTAAATCGTTTGTCAAAAGACACAGGACTTTTGAGATTTGACCAGAGGGCACTTGTTCAGATCTTCAGTGACCCCCTAGAGGGCACTGTGTCCTTGACACTTGCTCCAGTGACCTCTGCTCCCCTTTCAGAGCCCATGACCACTGCACCTGGACTCCCGCCATGCTGGATGTGCTGGCTGCCCCAGGGGAATGGCAGGTCCAAAGGGAGTGAACAGGGTTATCTGGTTCACTTTAGTGTCCCCAGTCTCAGCAAGCACCACCTCATGAAGGTGACCTATGGAGAGTTGCTGAATGCATATATGCAAAAGAATAGTAGCCAAATAAATACGTGATTTGTGAAACTTTAAACATGTACTACTGGAGAACAGAGTTCATGTTTTGGATAGTACTGTTCGTTATTAATTTATGTTCAAATAGAGATATCCTGAATAATTGTGAAAGTTGCTGTTTAAAGTTTATCCACTTGGAATATATGCGGACAGTATGTAGAGTTCCCAGATTCATGTGGTGGGAGGCAAAGCCACAGAGAGACCCCTGAGGGTGCTCTGGTAACTAGTGGAGAAGACCCATCAACACAAGCATCCACAACCACCCAGCCCAGCAAACATCCAGATGTCTCCAGCAGGAAGAGAACTCCAAATGACCACACAGTGGAGTCCTGCTAGAAAGTGAAAATGACTTTTTTACAAGCCACTGTGTTTCCAGTAAGACATATCAGGAAATCGGTCTCTTCACTGTACAACTCCCGGGGTGCATTGTGTCCTAACAACCCACCCCTTCCTAGTCTCACATCTCAACACCTCGACCCAATTCTCCCACAGGATCTCTAACCACAGTCTCCTGTCTCAGGGTGCTGACCTCCGGTGTCTGCTAGGACACTCGGCTCTTCTTATCCCAGTGACTGTTTGCTCTGACAAGTGTCTACGTCCCTTTTCCTGGAAGTCCTCCCTGACTCGCATTCTCACACCAGCACCTTCTCAATGAGGAGGGGGCTGTCTCTCCCACAGTGGGGATGACAGACACAAAGTGGGCACTACATTCATTGTGGCTGGATCAAATCTAGGTCCCACCCTGGGGAGGGCAATTAGCAGGGGAATCTCACATCTTCTCCCACTACACTCCATTCTTATGTACAAAACCCAAGGAACTTCACTCCTGATGGTACATTTGTCATTTTGTTAAAATGTACGCATTTGTGACCTAGTAGGAAAGGACAGATGAGACTTTGGAATGGCAGGAGGTCCACCAGATGCACTTGGATGGACTCTTCTGTAGGCTCTGTGGGCTGCAACCCCAGTTTCCTCACTCCCTCCTCTGGGAAGATGGAGTCTGTCCACTAACCATCTCAACCCCTTCCTTATTCCTTCCAGTGTGGGAACACGAGGCTTTGATGACACACACTCGATAGAAGCACGTGCTCTGTACCAATACAATATGGAGAGTTCAGTTCAATATACAGCTTCAGACCCTCACTTCTGATCCTTCCATCTGTCTTCCACCTTCCAAGGCCACGAAACCGTGTGTGAAGAACCAGGAGTTTATGTCTTATCTCGTGTGGTCATCAGCCTTGTCAACTCAGTAGTGTCCTGTCCTTCCTTGAGCACAACACGGCCAGCAGGCCTCTACCCACACTTGGTGAAGATGCCCCAGAAACCAGATTCAACTGTTTGTCCCATAAGTGGACGGGACTGCAACCATCTTGCGTGTAATCAACCTGATCTCCCAGGCTCTCTTACTGTAGTAAAATCACATATCCTCCCATTTGCTTTTCGAAAAAGAGATTATTTTCTTTATTCAAACAATTTTCCTTTGTCCTTATAGATCTTTGGTCAAGTTTTCCTCCCATCTAGGGTAGGGTTCGACCAGCCCCTGGACATCTGAGCTATGTTTGACTGGAAGAGCCAGAAATACCCATTCTTCTTGCTGGTGCACTATTGACACATTCAGTTCTGTCTTCAGAGAAGAAGGAAAGTTCACATCAGTGCTTTAAACACAGAAAGCTATGGAAACAGCCAAGATGCCCCACAACTGATGACTGGATTAAGACAACGTGGTGTTTATATACAATGGAAGTTTATTCAGTCATCAAGAAGAATGTAATTTTGTCGTTTGCAGGTAAATGGATGGAACTGGAGAACATCATCTTAAGTGAAGTTAGCCAGGCTCAGAAGGCCAAAAGTCACCATGTTTTCTCTCATATGTGGAATATAAACCTAACACAAATGCAGCAATATTATGAAAAACAGGTCACACTAAGAGAGGTCACATATGAGGGAGGGTAAAAGAAGGAAGTTAAGTAGGTGAAAACAGTCAATTACTTTCTATATAAGAATGAATGTAGAATTTTTTAAACCTTTTGAAAGCACAGGTTTAGAAGGGGACTAAGTAGAAAGAAGAAAAACAGAGGGGATGAACTAATTCAGGTTATAATCCACATATACATGGAAATGTCACAAGGAAACTCCCTGTGTAGTTATGTTATACAAACAAAAATGTCTTTTTTCAAAAACTGAGAACAGGAAGGTAACACAGGTCCTCTTTGGAGTTTGGTATCAGTGGGAAGGGGGAGGATATAAGGAAAGAGTGTGGGAGGGTGAATGTGGTGGAATATTACGCACTCATGAGTGGAAAGGGAAAAATGAGACCTGGTGAAACTATTCCAGGAATGAGGGGAGGGGAGGATAAAGGAGAATGAGGGAGGGAGTGAATTCAACTATGATATATTGTAAGAACTTTGATAAATGTCACAATGTATTCCCAGTACAACAATAATTAATAAAAAAAAACCAGAAAGATATCTCACCTTTACAAAATTTAAATTTTATTAATCAGGTAAGTCAATAAATTATTAAGGGATTCAATAATAGATTGTTTGATCAAGTTTTCTTCTAATCTAGGATAGGGTTCAAACAGCCCCTGGACACCTGAGGTAAGGTCTGCATATGTATGAATGGTGGAGAAAGAAGGCACCCCCTCTTCCTCCTGGTGCCCCACTGGCACATTCAGTTCTGTCTCAGAGAGGAATGGCAGTGCATTACATCAGTGCTTTAAAACCAGAACAAATTTTCACCTCTACAAACTTTCAATTTTATTAACCAAATATAGTCAACAATTTATTTAGGTGATTCAGTAATATAATCTGTTTATGGCAACTTTTACAGCAGTGGTACCATGTCACAAGTAGAAAATGTCAGAGAATTCACATCACAGGTTGGATCATCAATGACTCAAGTGTTAGCTACGACACCGTGTGTGCTTGTCAATTTGATGACAATGTCCTTCTTCTAAACATGATGTCCTCAATCCATGCCTTCCTGTCACCGTCAGGAGCTCACACAGTGGGGCAGCTGCCCAGGTGCCAATCCCAGTGGTTATCCCGATCTCTGGTCATCTTTAGGGAGCCAGGCTCACCCCATTCTTTACCCCAGCTGAAGGCAGAGCAAATTCTCCATTTAGTAGAACGAATAAAGCACACTGGGTTTCATTAGAGTCAACACCTGATTTCAACACTGTGACAGAGGCCACACGCACTTAGCAGAAAGAACTCAGGGAGGTAGACGTTCTTTTCATCCTTTATAAATGGTTGTGTCTCAATCTGCCCGTAACTTCTACCCTGCCTCCAAGACGAAGACCGTACAAAGGATTGCATGTCAGAGACAGAGACAGAGCTAGGCTAGGACTGTTCCAGCCAAGGTTCTGCTGTGTTTTGTCTTCCACTCCTCCCACTGTGCATCCAAAGTGTGAGTAAGTGTTGGAGAAGCTGACGCCACCCCCAAGCAAAGGATGGCAAGGAAGAGAAAAAAAATGCATGGTTCACAACCTAGAAAGGGAAAAGAAATGAGGGCGTGATCAGCCCAATGCTACAATTACAGCCTTCTGGTTCCTACTTAAGAAGAGGACACCATGGAGGAATAACATATTTAAAGTGTTCTTGAAAGTGTTTACACAGAGACTATTTGAAGGCTGAGTTGTGGTTTAGGTTAAAACAGCCACGTGTAGGTATTTGGTTGACAAACCAAAATCAAAGACATCTGGCCAGATCTGTAGGACTTGAAATCGAGCACGCAGTGATAAGTTAGGATATGAGAGTGGAATGAATGCATTTTGTAGTTGGTGTTTTTAGGTCAGTTAAACTCAATGAAATGAAGGTAGACTTGGTGGCAGAGATTGCAAGGATCATGGTTTGAGGTCAGCCCAGGCAAAAAAAAAACTAGCAGGACTCCATCTCAACCAAGGGCTGGATGCAGTGACACATGCCTGTCTCCTCAGTTACACACAGAGACAAAAATAGGAGGCTAGCAGTCCAGGCCAGTCCAGGCATAGAGTGAGACCCTATGTCAAAACTCCCCAGTGCAAAAAGGCCAAAGGACATGGCTAAGGGTTAGAGTGCCTGCCTAGCAAGTGCAAGGCCCTAAGTTCAAACTCCCACACCATCAAAAAATTAACATCATTATTATTGGTAGGGCTTAAGTTTGCCATTTAAATTTTATTTTCTATCTCCATTTGTTCTGTTTTTTGTTACTGACTTCTTGTGAGTTACCTCAACTTTTCCCCTGAATTTTGTTTTAATTACCTGGAGTGTTTTTAGTGTGCCTAACTGTGTATCTTTTCCTGTGGGTGCTCTAGGTGCTACATTAGGTAGCTTATCACAGTCCATGCTGTTTTCATTTTACCAGCTTGAATAATTATACAAAAAACCTTGCCTCTGTTACATCTTCTTTCTTTTCTTGTTTAAAATGTAATGTTCTTCAGCACTTCCTCTACATACTTTTAAAACCACCTCAGACAGTGTCACAATTTTTGCTTCAATCATCAGAAAGCTTACAAAATTTACATGAAGTAGGACTGTCTTCCATGACTACCTGTATGTTTTCTTACCGTGTTCTTTTCTTCCTGATTGTGTCAGGGAGCCCCAGGACCACCGCCGGGTTTGAAGATTCACTAGAATGGCTCCCAGCCTCATCACACAGATGTCTATGATTCTATAATGATAGGATGCAAAGCAGGGAAATGGGACATGAGACAAAGTCTGGAGGAAATCCTTTCCCAGGAAACTCACAGGTGACCCACTGCACTCCTTCAGTGATGATTTTCTGTGCTGTGTCCCAGAGCAGCTCATCAGACTCAGTGCCCAGTCGTTAGAAGGGCCAGCCACACAGGCACCCTGTGCCTAGCACAGACCAAGACTCCACAGATGAGCAGCAAAGCAGGAATGGAGCACAGACCATGGTGTACACAGTCCAGGCACCATGTGTCTCAGTCTGGGCTCCCTTCCCCTCTTTCCCACCCTGGCTGGCCTCACACTCAGTACACAGCTCAGGCCGCATATCACCTCAGACTCCTGACCCTTCTGCTTCAGGCTCCAGAGTGCTGGGATTTCAGGATTCCAGGCACGTCCCACGCTGCCTGCCTTCACAATAGGCTGTCCTGATAAGTTCTGGACATGGTGGGGACCCTCTCAAAAGACGATATCCTCAATCTGGCCAGGGGATAATCTTGCAAGCAGGACAGTGATTGCCAGTCCTGCTGTGCTTACTCTTCACTGCACGCAGATACCTCAAAGTTCCCTCTTTTATTTTTCTGTTTGTTGGAGATGAATCCTTTCCATTTCCCTACATGAGAGCGTCCTGACTTCCCTCTTCATTGCTCAAGGATAGGTTCACTTGGCGTAGAGTCCTGATTGACGATCCCGTTCCCTCAACCCTTGGACACCGTCTCACTTCTAGCTTCCAATCTTCTGGAATCCTAACTGGTGAGTAACATGCTTTTTTCCTCTGGCTACTTTCAAGGTGGCTTTTTTTCTACTTCAGCATTCAGAAGTTTAATTATAATATGGTCTGGAATTGCTTTTATTATATGTATGAGATTTGCTAAACTTTTTAAATTTGTAGGCTTATATCTCTGACCAAATTTGGGATGTTTTCAGTCATTCTTTTTCTGTTTTTTTTTTTTTTTTCGCTTTTCATGGTACTAGGGTTTGAACTCAGGGCTTCACGCTTGCTAGACAGGTGCTCTTACCATTGAGCAACTCCACCAGCCCTAAATCATTCTTTCAAGTACTTTTTATTATTGCCCTCACCTCCCAAACTCCAGTGACATAAGAAAGAGATCATTTGTCGTACTACTATAATTTGTAAGGTTCTGTTTGTTTCTTCTAGCATATTCTGTCTGTTTACAGGTTGAATTAGTTCTGTGGTTCTATCTTCTAGTTCACTTGAATCTTTATCTGACTGTCAGAAAAACAAAGTGTCTTGGTTTTCCTCTACGCCCATTACATAACAATCAATACAGAAAATTTTTGAAACCAGATGTGGGTTACATATGTGCGCGCGCACACACACATGCACACAGAAGCAATCAATTCTGCAGCAGACACCAGTTGTGTGTCCTCTAATCCAATTCAGTGCAGACACTGTCTACCTACAGATAGTGCATATTCCACAGATTGAGGGCTCAGTCCCCAATTCTGCCCCCCAGACACTTTCTCTTTTGGGGTGGTTCTAGGATTTGAACTCAGGGCCTTGTGCTTACTAGGCAAACACTACCATTTGAGCCACACCTCCAGCCCTTTGTGCTTTAGTTTACTTTTCAGAAATGGGTTTGTACTTTTTTGCCTGGAGCCAAGCCTGAACCTCGATCTTCCTACCTCCACCTCCTACAAAGCTGGGATTACAGGGTGCTCCACCTTATTTTTGATTGAATGGTCTTGGCACCCTTGTTAAAAGTGAACTGCCAATGTATTTGAGAGTTTTCTTCTGGGACTCTCAATTCTAGACTACTGATCCAAAGTAGAAACAGTTCTAGAAGACTCCAGAGATGTATTTGGGGGGAGACTTGAAGCAGGGTGGAGGCTGCACCAATTCACAAACCAAAGTTTGAAATGTGACTTGGAATTTAGGATTGTGTCGTCACCAACCTCTACAACAAGTCAATTTTATGAAGAGATTCCTTTTTAAGAAGGGAGAAGTAGAGGGGAGATTTTTTTCCTTAATTACAAAAGTATCATAAATCATTCCTCACACAACATGCACAGCTTAGACTGGGCCCTGGCTTACACAGATGAGTAAGAAGAGGGAAGTACAAAGGACCATTCAATATGAACCAGGTGTAAGACGATGCTGGAAAATTATTGTTAATATCATTAGGTGTGGTCATGACATTCTGGACATAGAGGAAATCAACAATCACTATTAAGAAATGAAGCAAAGAGGGGGAGGAGGAAGAAGTGGGGGAGGAGGGGGAGGGGGAAGAGGGAGGGGGAGAGGGAAGGGGGACACCCATAATCCCAGTTCTCAGGAGACTGAGGCAGGAGGATGGCAAGTGCAAGATCAGCCTGAGTTACAGTGAGACCGTGCCTCAAAAAAAAAAAAAAAAAAAAGAAATGGTGTTCTAAGGGGTGAACTTACATGCTTGTCATTTTTTGTTTAATGTGAAGCCTTTGCCACTTCTATTCAACACTGTACTTAGGTAAGAAGAAATGGAGACAGAGGTACACAGACTAGAAAGGAGAGAAAAATAAAACTGACTTTGCCTGCAGCTGGTATGGCTGTCTGTAGAAAATCAAAACACACCATAACCAACAAAAACCCTGAAGAAAGGTGTTACAATAAGCTTGCAGTGGGAAAGGTTAATATTCAAAAATTGATTGCTCTCCTATATACCAACAATGAACCATTGGAAGTTGAACTAGAAAACACTACAGCATTTATATTAACACCTAAACAAAGTAATACTGGGTGTAACTCTAACCTCTATGAAGCAAAGCACAAAATCCCTGAAAGAAATCAAAGATGTAAAACAATGAAGATGTATTCCGTACAATGGGGAAACTCAGCACAGTGAAGATATCAGTGCTCTCCAAGCTCAGCTATAGATTCAAAGACATCCCATCAGAATCTCAGTAAATTACTTTGCATATATCCAAAAAACGTTCTAAAATTCACATGGAAAGGCAAAGACACAGAGGAGCCAACACAATACGAAGAACCAAGTTAGACACTACCAGAACTCACAACTTACTTTGAAGCAAGGGTAATTAAGACAGAGTGGAAAATGAAGGGCAGGAGGGGAAATTAAATCTTTTCCAGGGGTGAGTACCAGTGGGAGAGGGGTAGGACACAAGGAAAGGGGGAACGAAGGGGAACATGGGGGATGTGTTTTGTATCCATAAAAGAAAATAGAAGAATGAAACCTGTTGAAATTGTCCTAAGAAGGAGGGGAGAGGGAGAGGGAGAATGGTGGCTGGGAGTAAATCTAAGCTACATTGTAAGCACATATGTAAAATATCACAGTGTAACCCCCTGTACAACTATTATTATATGCTAATAAAATCACAAAAAAGACAGTGTGGTTCTGGGGTTCTGGTATTATAAAAAGAAGAGGAGGGACACAAGGAATACCTCAATAGAGAGAGCCTAGAAATATATCCTCACAAATTGAGTCAATTCTGGCAAAGGCAATTCAATGGAGAAAGAAGTCCTTCCAGCAAATGGTACTGGGACAACTGAATATCCACGTGCAACAACAACAACAAAAAGGATCAGAATACAGATCTTACAGCTTTAAAAAAAAAAAACACTCAAAATGAATCGCAGACCTACTTGTAAGACACAAAACTGTAAAACCCCTGGAAGATAAGATAAAACCGTAGGCGACCTTGGGTTTTACAATGTCTTTTTAGACAGGGTACCAAAAGAAAAATCCATGAAAAAAGACCTTGAAAAGTTTCATTCCTTTAAAATTACAAATTTTGACACTGCCAAAAATACTGGTAAGATAATGAAAAGATAAGGCCAGCCTGAAGAAAAGACATGAAGAAAAAATAACAGAATGGAAGAAGAGAAGCAGAAAAACGAATAACCACAGTTAAGAGAATTTACAACTTCTCCTTCAGTTATTGAAAAAACAAACTGACAATGAACTGATAAGGAAATGGAACATTTACAGAACATTAAACTCAACAGGAACACAAGACATATTCTTTATAACCGCACCAAGAATAATCACCGGAGTGGACTGAATGCTGAGGCACATAAAACAAGGCTCCGGTCTCTAAGGACTAAGCTTTAAAAAGAGTATTGTGTTCTTCACTCCAGACAAACTGAGACAGAAACCAGTAACATTAAGATGCTTAGAGAGATGTCATGATTAGAAATTAAACAGTATTTGTCTAATGCAGATATGATTACTGAATCCAGTAGTTGTTTGTTAAGACAAAGCTTATTGCTGCCCCAGGTCATCTTAGTGAGTGGAGCCAGAGGTGTGTGTTGACACACACACACACACACACACACACACACACACACACACACACAGACAGACAAACACTCACTCCAGTTTGCATATCCCTCTCTGTGTCTAATTAGTTTCTCCCTTTCCATTCTTATAACTTTCTTCTGAACACGGAGAAGCCAGGTTCCCCATCAGCCTTAATATGAATCCTTTTGCATGTAATTGATCCCTCCCTGCCCCCTAGTCCTCTCCAACATGACGAGCCACCTTCATGGTGCTCGGTCACTCACTGGTCCCCCACTCCCTGTCTTGTTATTTTCCTTCTGCTGTCTGCACTCTGACACCCGCTCTAGCAATGCATGAGAACATTCTGTTCCAGTTGTTTTGAGATGTCTTATGGCCTAGGAATACGACATATCTTGTTGTATGTTCTGTGTACTTTTAAAAGAAGTACTGCTGTTGCTGGGTGTAAGGTTGTATGAGTGAGAATTTGACCTCGGTAGCTGAGGGTGTTGTCCAGTTCTGTGTCTTGCATAATTTCCAGTAAATGAGAGATGAGGGCTGAAGCGTCCAACTGTAATCGTGGACTGCTCCACCTGTCCTTTGTCCTGTAAGTTATCCCGCAACAACTTTATAGGCACAGAATTCATTTAACACTGTTATTAGGGTTCTCCAGAGAAAAGGCAAGTGGAATACTACAGGAATGCACTCTCCCAGTTCTGGAGCCTGAGAATCTGAAACGCAATGCTCCTGGCTGGCTGGAGACTAAGTGATCCTGATCTCTACTTCCTGAGTAGCTGGGATTACAGACGTGACCTGCCATGCCCAGCCAGAATTTTCCTTTTATCAGTCCAGCCCTACAAGATATTCAACCTGGCTGGTACTGCTGGCACTACTGTAACTGAGTATTCAAAGGTTATTCTGCCATTCTGTCAAGCCAGGTGCCTCAGGGTGTTGTGGAACGGGGTAAGAACAGCACATTCCACATACATGGGACCCACTGCCAGGCTTCGTTTACTGTCAAGTGAGTTAGTTCCTTGATCAAAGGAATACTATGAAAAAGAGAAAAAACATTCTGTAAGTCCATGGATGTCCATGGATTTTAGGAAGAATCACTGCATGCAAGGAAGGCAGGCAAATACATACTCAAAATAATTGTCTATTTAGTTATGGATAAAATGCTGCCCCTTCTATGACAGAAGCAGCTTAACATAATCAACCTGGTGCTCACCCTGAGGAATGGTGCCATACTGGGGGCTCCAAATGACCTTTGTTATTTGCAGACTGGACAGCAGCAGGCCTGACCAAGTCAGTCTTGCTAAGTGGATGTCTGTGATGCTATGCCCATTCGTCACCTCCATCCCTCTCGCCATGGGCATTCTATTCACAAACCCATGGGGCAATGACAGGTGTGGCAATGACTGGTATTCACAGAACAGGTCATTCTATCACTTGATTATTAAAATTCTCCTCTTCTGAAGTTGCCCGTTAGTGAGCATTCCTGGGACACAGGCATTTGCACCTTTTTGCCTGTTCTACCAGGTTTTGGTCCTCAGTGTGAATTACCCCAGCATACGACAGAGGCATAAGACCAGTACTGACAGCATGTAAACGTTGCATGGCTAAAACTGATGTGACATGAAGTCACTGACCCTACTCAATATCCTGTGCTCGAATGCTCTCTTTTAAACAATTTTATAACAATTAAAGAGCGGGGGGGGTGTGACTTAGGCATAAAATCCTTGCACAAAGCCCTGGGTTCAATCCCCAATACTGCAAAAAAAAAAGAAAAAAAAATCTGTATAGCGTGACTTCAAAGATGAGCAAAGTTAGGAAACAGTGGAGCCCATCTCTTTACACAGGTAACACTTATACTGGGAAAATGATCAGCTAACTGAATAGTTACTGAGGTAATTATTTGGGAACTTGAATCCATTTGAATCTGTAGCTTCCAAAAAAGGCTTGGCCACTGAATATTTCAGTCAATTACAGTCACTAGTGTGATAATAACTACTAATCTTCCAACCTCAATCCCACAGCAATCAGCTTTACCTGCATTCCTGATGAAATGTGCAGAAGCCAGGGTGGTCAATAAACACTTCATTTTCTCAGTACCAGGGTTCTGTGGTCAAACTGCTGACTGATGCTTCTGATGAAGGAAATGCAGACACAGAGGACAGAAGCCACTGTTTCAACACCCACCATTAGAAGCACCCTCCAGGAGGATTTAAAAAATAGCATATTGATTTTGAGGGGGATGTCTTTCTTTTCTCTTTTGTCCCTTTTTATCAATGTTGGGAGCCAGATACCCAAAGCTTAGGACATTCAAATGTCACTATGCATACAGGAACACTTACAAACTCACTGCTCTATCCAGGAAAAAAAGGATGGGCATAGAAAAGGTCTCAGGGAGAAAATACCTAACACAAAAAGGGCTGGTGGAGTGACTCAGGTGAAGGCCCCAAGTTCAAACCCCAGTACTCTCCCCCAGAAAAACAGTAATGTTTAAGAAGTCAAACTTCTAGAAGATAGGGGTATAACTCAGTGATACAGCACTTGCCTCTCAGGAAGTGAAAGTTCTGAGTCACAAGATGTTTACGTATAAACTATTTTGCAAAGCAGTTTCTCAAAATGGCTGTGCCAATTCAAATTACCACACCCTTCACAATTTACATTCTAACTCATGCTACCCAACATACTATTCAACTTCTTTAAACTTTCACCTGTGATAAAAATTTCTACCTATTGTTCCCTCAATTTTCACTTTCCTAATTATTTCACCATTAGTGTAGTGGGTATCTTTTTATGTTTCTTCTATCTGTAAGTTTGCCTTTTGAAGTTGCATGTCAGTTGAGTCCTCAAGGAAGCAGATGCTGAGATAGAGTTAGGAGTGAAATGGGTTATTAAGGAATAACACCCATCAAAGCAAATGGGAGAAAGCAGGATTGGGTAAGGACAGCTGTGCGAATGGGACACAAATCTGATGGCATCTCTGCTGGCCAGATGGGGGATTCCAAAGCAATGACTGTTAAAGAGAAAAGTCTCACATTATACAGAAATGGGTGAGGCCCTCTGCAACAATGCTGCTCCTTTGTTGATATGGGCCACCCAAGAGCAAGGCGATCCCAGCTCCAAAGTTTAGGTGAACTTGAAGGAATTTGTAGTTGAGGCCATTAGCTAACCACACTCCTTGCAGTTAGTAGTCCTCTCTTGAAGGGAGCTCTGAAGTGGACATCTCTGTCACAAGTTATTTGCCTTTTTCTTATTAGATTATAGTTTTTCTTTATAACAACTGCTAATACTTTGTCATATTAATTTTTTTTTGAGGTACTGGGATTTGAACTCAGGGTCTGCACCTTGAGCCACTCCACCAGCCCTTTTTTGAGATGGGTTTTTTCGAGATAGGCTTTGTGAACTATTTGCCCAGGCTGGCTTCAGATCTCGATCCTCCTGATCTCTGCCTCCTGAGTAGCTAGGTGTCAGCCACTGGAATCTGGCTCAAATGTTTTCCTATTTAAGAAAAAAATTATGGAATATCTGAAAAACAATTCCTAAGATACTGACTTTCCCAGAAAGCTGCAATTATACAATGCATTGTGTCTATCATGTTAAAACATGCATTCGCATAAACAGAAAACCATTAAATATGCCACCATTCTTCAGATTTTGAGCAAAGATAAAATGGCAAGGGTACAACAATGCTTGAACTGCAAAACATGGGCTTGCTCGTGAAGCACCACCTTTTAAGAAGCATGGATGGATGGATGGATGGAGTCAGTCATGGACACTGAGCCAGAGCGTTTTGTCACACAGCACTAACATGTCCATCAGCTCTCAAAAGCAGCTTTGCCAATTAGGCAATGTACCCTACAGCCTGTCTGTCTGTTGTCCATCACTGAATACACTATAAACAACTCCGAAATGAAACAGAAGTGGATGGATCTTCATCCATAACCACAGATTGTATTTTCTCCTCCTACAAATACATGGGAGTGACATAAAAGATAAAAACAAAAGGAAACCAACTTACAAAACCCACCCTGATTCACGAAACAGAACCAACCAAACACTACTGCAATGTCATTGTAGATTCTCTTAGTCAAAACACCAATTCATTTATTAAATGATATAATTAGCCTTTATTTGCAAGTCATGAATCAGGGAGCATCTCATCTAAAAATAGAGAAGCGATAAGCTGGGTATAAACAAGGAAATAGCATAATACAAAAGGTGATTGGTAATGTCAGTTACTGATTGGTTAAGACTGAATTTTTTTTTTAAAGCCTGTTTTGGGATTTTGCTACCATCTTTCTTCTGATTTCAAATTAATAACTTAGTTTTGGATTGGTGAACTGGAACTTTAGCAGGAGTGACTCTACTTTGGTTTGGAGTGGTTTCTGTTGGAGCCTAGTGTAACAGCTCAGTCCAGTTCATGGCCTCCTTAAGTTTTACTTATCAGTTCTGAGATAAACTGATCAAAGTATAACAAAAACAAACTCATGTAGTCTAAAGACAAGACCACAATTTGTTACACTCCTAATTTATAAGTACTGAGTAATACCCGTCAATACCATCCTGTGACCAACTCCAGCTCCGAGATTTATTCTGACAACCCCACCCCCAACCCACACACAGACATTGCCTTGAGACAACCCACACACTTCCTTTTCAATGTACTCCTTTACTGCAGTAAATAAATACATCTCCTTGGCTACAGGGATGTTGCTGATATCTGTGGGCAATGTCTTTATCAAGTTTTTAAATTACAAATTTACACCTGAAAACAAAAAGAATACTACCTCAATAAACAGAACATTTCTTGAAACACGAGGACAAGAAGCAATTAATGACAGCATAGCCCCAGGCAAGAGCCACAGTGCAGAACCCATGCAGGACAGTTCTGCAGGAAGGAAGAAGACAGAAGGAAGACTTTCTTGCCCATGATGGTGATGCTAAGAACAGCAGCAGCCCTAGCAATAGGTAAGGAAACTGGGGAGGTATTCTATCAAAATTACAAACATTTGTTCATCAAAAGGCATTGATAAAGCCAGGCATGGTAGAAAGACCTGCAATCTCAGCACTCAGGAGACTGAAGTAGGAAGATCCCGAGTTCAAGGTGAGACTGGACTACGAAGGCTACATAGTTAGACCCTGTCTCAAAAGAAAAGAGGCACTGGTAAGATAATAAATAGGCAAGCCACAGAAAATACTTGCAAAGCATGTATTTTGACAAAGGACTTGCATCTAGAATATATAAAGATTTCTTTTGCCTAAGGCAAGCAGTCTTAAGAAAAAAAAAAGACAGTTAAAAAACTGTCTTAAAAAAGGTTTTTGTTTTAGCAAGGTAACTGTCAGGAAGTTTTGGTGCTACAGGTTAATCCAAAAATTTATCAAGACAACAAGAGTTTATTAAAACACAGACAGGCAAGAGGCAGCTGAGCACCGGGTGCTACTGCACAGATTTACTTTCATAAAACTTCAAAAAGGAGCACTACACTGGAGGTCAAGACCTCCAGTTTCTATTGGACTCAACAGAGTGGAGGTGTTAGTCCTACTCCCTCCACATGTCAGGTGGGGAAATTTTTGGCCTGGGATGGCCAGATTGGGCCTGTTATTTTAGGGGGCCTCCATTGAGTACAGCTTGGTGGGATCCTGCTGTATGTCATGAGCCATAAGCTAATATCAACAGTCTGGGATGTGATCTCTTATCAACATCTGAGCTATGACTCTTGGCCACTATGTTTCCTAACTCCACACTTAGTCCCCGTAAATATTTACCTGTGTTCTCTGGTGATTTTTGTCAGGGTTTTGACTACTGAGGTAACTGAGTCATAACTGAATAAAAGTTCATTTAAAAGCTGGTTTATGGAAAATTTTCTAGATGACCTCGCAATAATGGCTAAACAACTATTGTCTTGGGTGATTCTAATGCAGTCAGTACCCTACATGTGTCTGTGACTGGGCTATTTGGGGTCACTGACACTGTTTTCCCCACTCCCAACTGATGAGAAACTCTAAGGATTTACTTCAAGAGCAACAACTAAACTAATATGTATATATGACCTCTACAGAGCTGTGATGCTGTTGCTGGTTCCTGTATATTAAATATTTTTATTTTCAAGTATATCAAGCCTTTTAAAATACAAAATTTAGATAAACACTGTAACAAAAAAGTTAGTGGTACTGATATACTGTTCTGTTAGTTGCTAAATTGCCCATCAGAATTTTAACCATGGCTCTTTTAAGTTTTCGTCATTATAGTTCTGATCCTTCTGGGGCATTTATAATCAAGTCCATGGAAAATGACCCTAATAAGTATTTATGTGTCAACCAGGTTAGCTTTTCAGATGTGTTGTTAGATTTTGTTCTGTATTGTCCTTGTCTAGAAGCCCACTGCCTAAGAGCCACTCCTTCTAAGCCTCTTTGTTGCCTAAATTCGGACAAAAGGGTCTCGTTGGCACTAACTTCCACCTTATCTGCTTGTTACTTCTCCCCTGATGTGGGCCAAAAGCAAACAAACAAAATCTAGGAAAGAACAAATCCTCATGATGAAAAAAATAACCAATCAAGAAAGATCATACCACCCTGAGTGCACCCAATCTCATTCAGTCTCAGAAGCAAACAGGGTTGGGTCTGGTTAGTACTTGGCTAGGAGAAAGATCTTCAGAGATGCTCAGAGACAAGCAGTTTGGAGACAAAGCGGGGAAACACCATCAAAGTTCAAATGGAGTCACTGGTGCCAGACCTCTCCAAAGTAACCAAGGCTGAGAGGTTTTAAAAAATGGTTCTTAGGCATGTGTGGCTGTCTGGCATTAAAGCCTTCCAGGCACAAACTCATTTTTTTGTTTTAGACAGGGTCTTTTACTTAGAGACAAAATGATTATTTTTACTGGCTCTAGACATGTCCTTTGATACTTAAAGATGGTGTTTTTTATTTTAAGCAGAGCATTTTCTTGGATATGTATGCTGATAATATACTGTTGCCATGGTAATTCTACTTAGAAAAAACCCCACAAAAACCCAAAAGATACTGTCTGGGTAAAAGAATAAAATGTTCAACCATTAAAACTTCATTGGAGGGGCCCTTTTGTTGTTATTTTGTCTATCCCCCCTACAGTTAAAGTAGCAAAAATTGCTAGCTGGATCCACCACAGCCAAGTACAGCCAGCCTCTCCTGAGTAGGAATGCATCCCTGCCCCAGCCTCACTGTGCAAGATCACCCTCCAGAACACCTGTGCCCTTCCTTGGCAGGACACCACTTCCCAGGAAACAACAGGGGACCATGAACAATGGGACAACAGCCCTGCTCTAGTCACTTGGAATCTGACTAGTCTACACATGGTGGAAGCTCAAACATGGGATGCACCCCTGCTCTCCTCTACACATTTGGACTCTTACCTTTTAGTTGACACTTGCAAGGTTTCCCCCATGTCTGGACCTCCACACAGCTATATTTTGTATCACACACCCACCAACGGGTCAGGTGTTACATCGGCTCATACACTCTCCACCTTTGCCAGTTGCTGGTAAGCGATACTGGACGCTCCAGAGTAAAGAAAACAATGCAGGCCATGTTTGTCATGGAAAGTGGGGCGATGGGTCTTGTCTTGGGAGCATGTCTGATGTTACCCTGCCTGGTTCCCTTGGTACTGTGGTCCATGGGGGCCATTACAGAGGCCACTGCAGAGAAAAAACAGCCGCCCCTGTAATGATGCTATGAAAATACAAACCCCTGAATCAGGATGATGCTCTTTGACCCTAGGTGGGGCCCAGCATCAAAAGGGGGAATGATGTAGCAGGGAGGAGGGCCAGAAAAGAAGCAAGCAAGGCTGTGTTCTGATAATGTAGCAGGGGGAGGGGATGGCATAGCAGGAAGAGAAAACTTAAAGAATCTGAACGTGAAGAAGGTCACACGGCACTGGGGGTGAAGTAGCCAATGGACTCACATGCAACCATAGATGGGTTAAACCTTGCTTCTTGCTTCTGTAACCTGCTTGCAAGGGTGTGTAAGGTGAGAGCCCCTTTGTTCTTGGGGCTCAGCCTTTGGATGTGAATCTTCTAAGCCACCAGCACACTAATAAATACTGCTTCCTGAAAAGCCTTGGTGTCCTCTTTCCCTGCACGAATATCCTATAAAAACAGAAAATGACTTCAAAACAATTCTTTAAACACTGTCCTACACAAGGACCAGCAAACCAGAAAAACCCATCCACCAAAAGAAGAAAACTAATCTTTTTTCTAGTTAATATGAGGGTACTGCTTTAACAGGGCAATGGTGAAAAACCAATGCCCTAATGCCTCTGTCTCCCTCTCTCTGCCCACCACCCACACCCACACTCCTCTACTCTGGATTTTCTGGAGTGTTAATTTATAATCCTATAGACTCAACATTTGAGACATTTCCAACTTCCTTCCACATTTCCAGCACCTACTCTACTGCCTTGTTGAAAATATTCATTAAACATTTAAGTAAATAGAGCCAGGCGCTGGTGCTCATGCCTATAATCCCAGCTACTCAGGAGGCAGAGATCAGGAGGATCGTGGTTCCAAGCCAGCACGAGTAGTAGTTCTGCAAGACCCTATCTCGAAAAAAACCTTCACAAAAAAGGGCTGGTGGAGTGGCTCAAGGTGTAGGCCCTGAGTTCAAGCCATGGTACTGCACACACACACAAAAAGTTTAAGTAAATGATTTCAAGTAAACAATACACATATTAAGAATACTGTATCACTTAACTTCCTATTTAACATACAAATGGTACAAAATGTGAAATAGTTCAAATTTTAACACTGCAACTTATTTGTAGTGAGAGAAAGAAACATCTGAAAGACATGTTTGTGTCCATGCTGGGTGGGAAGAGCAGAAGGGAGGAACAGAGTCTGTCTTGTTTTCTACAACCCCAGCACCCAACAGAGTCCCAAGCAGGTACTCACTAAGACACTTGCTCAATAAAATAAAATCAACAAAAACATGAGAAGGGGTATACCATATATACCATCCTCTGGTTTGGTCAATGCCTTCGGCAATGAAGTCTGCAGGAAAAGCATCCTCAAGCTCCCTTGTTTCCAAATGGATAAAGAACCTGAGCACAGGGCATGCTGCCACTCTTGAACCAGCAGTCAAACACCTCGGAGATTCTCATCCCCAGTGTGATGGAATGGTCAGGTGGTCAATGCCATCAAACAGAAAGATGGCCACTTCTGTTAATTTAAGCACAGGAGAATTCGAAGTTTAACTGCCAAGACGAAACACAAAGCCTGACGAGATATTGCAGTCAGGTGTCCTACCGATTTGGTCAACAAGGAAGTTCTATGCAAAGTGGTTCCACAGATTACAGTGTAGCTGGAAAAGTTCATCACTGGCGACTTTATACTGATCACGAGGGCAAAGCACAATGTGCTCCTTGTGTGCCTGTGGTGATGGTGATGCAAGCAAACGCACTGTGCTACGAGATGTGGCACAGAACTGATGATGGCCATGCCATTGGTTTACATGTTTACTATACTCCTCATTCTTTCCTACTCCAACTTCAAAACAGCTTGCTGCTACACGGCCAGCATGCCGTCTGAGTGCAGATCTGAACCTTGCTACAGATTGTGTTCTAACAAGATGTTAGGAGTGAAGTGAATCAAACACTCACAAACTGAGCTCTCTCTTTGGAGATCTCAGACCTTTGCTCCTGGTAGTTCTTCAAGCTCTGCCACTGACCCAATGCAAACTAAGTTAAACAAAGTTAAAAGCAGCACTTTAGAGCCAAAGAGGTCATGCTGAGTTAATGTAAGTGCAGGCATGTTTCATTTTAGAAATCTCTGATGTCTTTTAAAAGCTCATTAATGTGCCAATCTGGGCTGAAGGACAGTTATCACCAATATGGATGGCTTACTTCATAAAAGGCCACAAGTTGGTCTCTGAAAAAAAGTGCTGCTTGTCTACTTTCAGACATCCTACTATCCCTACTATCAGAGGGTCCCTACATGGAGAGGATTTTAAACATTCATAGCCATCATCTCAACAGCTACCTTCTGGAGGATATGCACGAGTCTTTGCCAAAAACAACCAGCATAAGTGATATACCATAAACTGTGGTTTTAAGGCATCTTAGTTCCTTCCTGGCACCTAAATCTGGCTCTAACTAGAATTTTCCCAAGGAGAAGTTAGAACTAAATTACTGTGCTTGAACCATACCAAAATAATCAGCCTAAATGACAGGATGTTGGGCTTCTGTCTGGGTAAGGAGTTGAGAGAAGGAGCCAGCTGGGACACCTAGACTGGGATGATCTTCTCACAGGGGTACACCACTAACAGTGACTATGAGTCATCATTCAGGGAACAGGCTTCTGCTACCTACTGGCACCCATGGCCTCTCTCTGCACTTTGTGTTCAAAACTGAAAGGCCTTCTGACTCAACCTACTTCACGTTGCCTTATACGTCCCTACAGGAAATGTAATTCCCACCGCTCATTAGTGCTGCAAAGTTCTCAGCACTGGACAGAAGGTCCCACAGTGGAAATATGTCTGTCTGTCTACCTAAACCTTTACACACACAATTTTAGGTAAATGCTCTACCACTGAGCCACATCTCCAGTCCTCACACACAATTTTAGAAAGTCTGCAATGCTTGGGTTAACTTTTTTTTTTTAAGTTTCCCCTATTAATTATCTACAAGGTCAGTTTAACCTTAAGTTAATGCTAAAACTAGATGTGGGGGTGTTGGAAGGAGAGCAGAGCAACACAAGAAGGAAATACTTAATGTGTAGATGTTCCTGAGAAAAATACAAACTATATTCTTCACTTAACAGAGGAAAATTTTAAAGCTACGTTTAAACAAAAATTTACGCCATATTCACACGGCATAAACAAAGTCAACACAGGGATGAATGATCACACCTCACCTCCTCAGGAGGGGCACTGTTTTCTCGCTCCTGGTTACTACCGAACCTAACAGGGCTTAACTGGGGACAACCGTAGACTCAGCAAAGACACAGGATAGAAGACAGACAGAAAGTGGGGTCAGGTGTGTTGGATGCTCAGGTAGAGATGCCCAACCCTAATGCTTCTTTTCTCTTTCATTCTTTAAGGCCTTACTCCCTGCAGTTCTTTAAAACCTCTTTCCTGAGACTCGCACTGTCCCATGTTTTCTCTTAGCTTATCTTCAGCCTAATCGCTCTTAAAGTCTTTTGCCCCAGGCTTGCAGCTTTTCTTTAGCATTCTCTCTTTAGCTTTCTTAAAGCCTCAGTGCTCAGATTCCAAAGTCTCCGTCCCATGTTCTCTTTGGCTTTTCTTTAGCTTCTAAAGCCTATGTTAAAGTTCTTTCTTTGCTTAGCTTTCTCAGGCCTATGTTAAAGTTCTCAGTGCAGACTTTCTATCAACCCCCCTTTAGCCATTCTTTTCCCTTCAGCAATTTCTCTTTAGCAATTCTTTCCCCTTCAGTAATTCTTTTCCCTCCCAAAAGCCTCCCACATCCAAAGGCCCAAAGTAAAACCCCAAAAGCCAAAGCCCCTCTTCCTCCTTCAGGGGCCTTTTATGAACAGTGGCAAACAGGGTGGAGCAGAGGCTCTCGGGGAGGGATGTGACATTGTAACAGGAGAAACCTGCGTTCCTGCTTCTCTGAACACAAGCTTAGGAGACGTAGCTGTTCTGCTTTTTCTGTTTGTGGCCAGGGGCTGGGCCTATCTTGGCCTACACATGCTAAAAGCAATTAAGCCACTTCTTGCCTTGCTTATGTCCAATTCTCACCCATAATCCGCTCTCCACATTCCGCAGTCTTCACTGACCACAGTGGGATGGGGGTGCCCCAGGATCTGTTTCTAGACATTGCCCAGTCAGGTGCATCCTTCAGCCAATTTCCAAACTGCTTTTCTTGCACAAACTCTGGGACCCTGCCACAAACAGATCACCAATCATGTAAGAACATTAGAAAGACATATTATAACCACATAACTTTTGTGTAATGCTTTGTGAAGTGAATACTATGGAAACACTGAGCTTACTGCCAGGACATTATCTTCTGAAATGAAGCAAGTTACTCAGCATGCAGTTCCTCACTAAACTGCCTCTGCTACCAGGCAGGCCTTCTTCCCTCTGCCATCCCTCCCACTGTTCCTTATCCCTGAAGGTTCAGCTCCACAGAAATCCTTCCCAAGCGCCAGGCTAAATCAGGGTACTCTATCACCCCCAGGCTCCCAGTTATCCACTCCTTTTGGCACCACACCTACCACCCTTCCTTATGCAGCCCAGTTCTCATGTGCACAGCCTCTCCAGGCTATCTTCCTAGCATTCTATTCTACGTGGTACCTTACACTTGTGGGGAACTAACGAGCTTGATAGCTTTAAAAATGCAAAAGCTGCCAGGCCAGGGGCTCACGCCTGTGATCCCAGCTGCTCAGGAGGCAGAGATTAGGAGGATCAAAGTTAGAAGCCAGCTTAGGCAAACAGTTTGAGAGCCCCTATCTCAAAACTAGGGCTGGTGGAGTGGCTCAAGGTGTAGGCCCTGAGCTCAAACCCCAGTACTGCACAAAAAAAAAAAAAGCAAAAGGAAGTATTAGAAAGTTAGAGTTTATAAGCATACCCTTTACTACCCTGAGGGTTTTCTGATTCTCTCAACATTGAATGCTGCGTCCTTGAGAGAAGCACAGAGCAAACACTAAACTCTCAGTGAAAAACATTCTTCTGAAACACATATATTTGAGCCTTGCTTCATTTTGCACACACATTGAAAGGACCCTGCGTGGGCTATCCTAAGTCTGTGCTTTGGCTTCTCTATTAAGCCAAGGGCAGGAGACATCATCTACTCCAGGAACTGAAGCACCCAAAGGGCTTAAGTATAAATGGCTGGGCAGATACAGCCCAAAATGATGTTTATCTTGAAGATTATTATTTAAGGTTACTAGATTTGGAGCATAACCAGATTTTTTTCCAAAGTCAATCAATCCTTTCACTTAGTTCTTTAACCTTCTGGAATTAATTTTTATGAGTAATATGTTGTAGAATCTAATCTGTATTTTTCCAATTAAAAAATTAAGTTGTATATTAAAAAAGTTATTCTATCCTGTAAATCATCTAAGTGGCAGCTGCTTATTTCCATTAGGTTTTAAATAAGACAAATGCTTCCTTACATGCTATGTCAAAGAAGATTATTACTAGCCAAGTTTCAGTGGCTCACGCCTGTAATCCCAGCTACTCAGGAGACAGAGATCAGGAGGATTGCAATTTGAAGCCAGCCCAGGCAAATAGTTCATAAGACCCTATCTTGAAAAAAACCACCACAAAACAGGGGTGGTGGAGTGGTTCAAGTGGTAAGAATGCCTGCCTAGCAAGAGTGAAGCCCTGAGTTCAAATCCGAATACCGCAAAAGAAAAAGGCAATTACTTCTGTTGTGTAAGATTAAATGCTAGGCTGTATTCCTTAACATACAGAAGAGATAGCTATTACAATAAATGTAAGAGATGGCTATTACTTTGGAGAGAGTATAAATTCCACTTACTAACTACCTGCAAAGGACAGTGTGAAGAAAACAGCTCATGCTCACCAGTAACAAAGGTCGCTGTTCTTCAGAAGCTGGTCCACCACATGCTCCACACGTGCAAACCAGCTGGGTACTGCTTTGTAAATGAGGGGAGATCTGACATGTGGAGGCAGAAAGGCAGATACAGCTGGTCAGAAGGACACATGCAGGTGCCCATGCAAGACTGGCTTTTATCAGCTAAACATTGATCTACCATTTGATCCAGCAATACCACTCTTGGGGATTTACCCAAAAGACTGTGACACAGGTTACTCCAGAGGCACCTGCACACCCATGTTTATTGTGGCACTGTTCACAATAGCCAAGTTATGGAAACAGCCAAGATGCCCCACCACTGATGAATGGATTAAGAAAATGTGGTATCTATACACAATGGAATTCTATGCAGCCATGAAGAAGAACGAAATGTTATCATTCGCTGGTAAATGGATGGAATTGGAGAACATCATTCTGAGTGAGGTTAGCCTGGCCCAAAAGACCAAAAATCGTATGTTCTCCCTCCTATGCGGACATTAGATCAAGGGCAAACACAACAATGGGATTGGACTATGAGCACATGATAAAAGCGAGAGCACACAAGGGAGGGGTGAGGATAGGTAAGACACCTAAAAAACTAGCTAGCATTTGTTGCCCTTAATGCAGAGAAACTAAAGCAGATACCTTAAAAGCAACTGAGGCCAATAGGTAAAGGGGACCAGGAACTAGAGAAAAGGTTAGATCAAAAAGAATTAACCTAGAAGGTAACACACACGCACAGGAAATCAATGTGAGTCAACTCCCTGTATAGCTATCCTTATCTCAACCAGCAAAAACCCTTGTTCCTTCCTATTATTGCTTATACTCTCTCTACAACAAAATTAGATAAGGGCAAAATAGTTTCTGCTGGGTATTGAGGGGGGGAGAGGGAGGGGGCGGAGTGGGTGGTAAGGGAGGGGGTGGGGGCAGGGGGGAGAAATGACCCAAGCCTTGTATGCACCTATGAATAATAAAATAAAGAAAAAAAGACTGGCTTTTATCCTCTTAATAACATTACCACCATTACTACTCAGCCTACAAACATCTAAGTCTACAAAACTGTCCATATCTCTTCATGATATCCACAAAGTGGTAAAAGCCAATAAAGAACAAGACTACAAAGAAAAACACAGCTCGGTTGATGACAGTTTTCTGAGGTATAATGTGAACATCAGCACAGAGGAGGAAATGGGGGGACTGAATTTCAGGGTGCTGAATGTTATATTTCCATCTGGGTATTTACACTCGATATACTAACTTCTCAATAAATTCCACTGTAAAATTTCAGAGATGATGCTCATCCTAAAAAAACGTGGCCACAGCACAAAACAGATTTCTGTATGTCTTTTTGTCGCACAACTCCTGAGGAAAGAGACAGCTTCACGCATTCATAAAACTCAAAATGTGGTAAGAGAGCAATTTCTGACACTAACTGTACAGGACAGCCAAGCGATGGACACCACAAACATGAAGGCATGGCACACACAAGTATATCCACAAACTTGAAGCTCCAGCAACAAAAGTCTTGTCTCCTCTCTCCTCCAGCAGGAAGGGCAGCTGTGAGTGAAGGTACTGGCAAGAAGAAGTCGGCCCTGTTCCTCCAAGGTCCTGATGAAATTTTTGTCAGCGTCCTGTTAAAAAAATGAAAAATTTAGTCATTAAAACATCCTGCGATACTTAGTAACAATATAATTTCATTATTAAAATCTGACATTTTGTTTTGGATAGAAGACACAAATAACACACGTCATTTAAAAGTAATGTGTTGAGGCTGCTAGGGCCGTGACCCAGGAGGAGAGGACTGCCCAGCACGCCCAAGGCCCAGGGATCAATCCCCAGCTGCAGGTAAAAATATTGCTGCCCAAGGAAACCCAGAGTAAAAGCACAAAGATCCATATTATAAAATGCTCACAGTAACTTTGTTTATCATAAAAAATCGGACAACTCTACAACGTGTATCAAAAGATCTGCCTTGTAATCCTAGCTACTCAGGAAGCAGAGATAGGGAGGATTAGTTCAGTTAGCATGACCCTATCTCAAAAACACCCAACACCAAACAGATCTGTCTGAGTGCCTCAAGTGTTAGACTGCCTGCTTAGCAAGGGTGAGGCTCTGAGTTCAAACCCCAGAACCACCAAAACATAAAAATAACATTAAGAAAGAATGCATAAATTGTAGACCATTTGCTTTTTTATAAAAACACTGTATGGAAGGTGGTAAACAAACTCAAGGTTACCCACATCACATGGAGAATCTTTAAGACATATGTTCAACACACAAGGTAAGGTACAGAGGAGCAGTGATTTTAAAAACATGCAGAATGTAAATTCTGAGATACTTATGTAGATAATGACAGTATAAAAATAGGTGTGGAATGAACACCAAATTCAACATGGGGATAACTTTCAGGATGTGACACAGGCCACAAATAAGCAAATGAACATACGTAAAATACAGAGGGCAGAGACTACAAGTGATACGGCTCAAGGGCTAACTCAACCAAACTCTGAGCATGGCTCTTCCTTCTACACAACTACTTCTGCTCACGATTCCTAAAGGATCCCAGCTGTCCCCCTCGAGACTCCTGACCTAGGCCTATGCCGCAAACCAGCATGAAATAGCCAAAGGGCCTCTAGTCCTTGAGGAAGAGGCGTTAGCAGCAGATAACGTGCAGTTAAGTGCTAGTGGTGGGCATATGCACAGAGAACCTAAAATGCATGAGTCTTCAGAGTCACCTAGAAAAAAACACTTAAAAGGCCTCTATTACGATCAAAGTAGCCCTCCAAGCTCATGGGATAATGCAAGATATTTTTGAGTAGAGAAAATACTACAAGACAAAGCCAGTTAAACCAGGCAGTAAGTACTAAGATATAAAAAGTGAGCTGGGCGGTGGCGTATGCCTAGCTACTCATGAGGCAGAGATCAGGAGGATCGCAGTTTGAAGCCAGCCCAGGCAAATAGTTCTGAAGACCGTATCTTGAAAAAAACCCAATACAATCAGGGCTGGCATAGTGGCTCAAATGGTAGAGCACCTGCTTAAAAAACATGAGGCTCTGAGTTCAAACTCTAGTCCCACCAAAAATAACCAAAAATCATATTGCAAAAGGCACATGAGAAATTCATTGGGGAGAAGCCTACAAAAATAATCTAAAAGAAGAAATATTACAGGTAATCAATGAGAATTTTATAGAGATGATACTGGATATGGTCAACCAAAATGTACAGGAGACACTCAAGAAATTCCAAAGCAACAAAAATAGAGAATTTGAAAAAGCACAAGGAGAAATAAAAGAAACCATAGAAGCACTGTATAAACACCAAAGTGAAACAAAGAACACGATTAATAAAGAGATAAACAAACTCAGGACAAAAATAGAGAACATTAAAGAGGAAAACAGCCAGGATATGGAAAACCTCAGAAAAAAGAACGAAACAGAACTGCAAAACAAAACGGAAGGCCAACCCAGCAGAATAGAACAAACAGAAGACAGAATGTCAGAACTCGAGAAGAAATGGTAATCAAAGGAAAAACCGAAGAACTATTAATTAAACAACTCAAGACCTGTGAAAAGAAAATGCAAGAACTCACTGACTCCATCAAAAGACCAAACTTGAGAATCATGGGTATCGAAAAAGGAGAAGAGGTGCACGCAAAGGGAATGCGCAATATATTCAACAAAATAGTAACAGAAATTTCCCAAATCTAGAGAAATCTATGCCCATACAGATGCAAGAGGCCACCAGAACACCAAACAGACCAGACCAAAATAGATCTACCCCACGGCATATTATCATTAAAATAACAAATACAGAGACCCGAGAAAGAATACTGAAGGTTATAAGAGAGAAAAAACAAATAACATGCAAAGGTAAACCCATCAAAATCACAGCAGACTTCTCAACAGAAATATTAAAAGCAAGAAGAGCTTGGGGTGAGAAATTCCAGGCACTGAATGAAAATAACTTCCAACCCCAGCAAAACTATCATTCAAAATAGATGGAGCAATAAAAGTCTTCCATGATAAGCAGAAACAAAAACAATATGTGACCACAAAGCCACCACTACAAAAGATTCTCCAAGGGCTTCTGCACACAGAAAGTGAAACCCAACATAACCAAAAAACACAGGCAGCACCAAACTGCAGGAAAAGAAAAAGCAAGAAAGTAGAGAGTAACCTCAACTTAGGTACACACAAGCAAACCTTCAAATAACTAAATGACAGGAATCACCACATAGCTATCAGTACAAACACTTAATGTTAACGGACTTAATTCACCCATCAAAAGGCACCATTTGAAGAACTGGATTAAAAAGGAAGGAAGATCCAACAATTTGCTGCTTACAGGAGACCCATCTCACCGACAGAAATAAGCATAGGCTTACGATGAAAGGCTAGAAGAAGATTTACTAAGCCATTGGCTCCCTAAAACAGGCAGGAGTGGCAATACTTATCTCTGGCAAAGTAGACTTCAAATCTACATTGATCAAACGAGATAAAGAAGGACATTCCATACTAATAAAAGGGGAAATAGACCAAAAGGAAATAACAATTATCAGCCTATATGCACCCATTGTCAATGCATCCAATTTCATCAAACATACCCTGAAGGACCTAAAAGCATATGTTAACTCCAACACAGTGGTTGTGGGAGACTTTAACACCACATTTTCATCAATAGATAGGTCATCCAAACAAAAAATCAATAAAGAAATCCTAGATCTAAATATACAATAAATCAAATGGACCTAGTTGATGTCTATAGAACATTTCATCCAACCTCTACACAATATACATTCTTCTCAGCAGCCCAAAGAACCTTCTCCAAAATAGATCATATCCTAGGGCACAAAGCAAGCCTCAGCAAATGTAAGAAAATAGAAATTATACCATGCATTCTATCTCATCACAACGCAATAAAACTAGAACTCAACAACAAAAGTAAAGACAAAAAACAAGCAAACACCTGGAAACTTAATAATTCCTTGCTTAATGAACAATGAGGCATTGAGGAAATAAAAGAGGAAACTTAAAAGTTCCTGGAAGTCAATGAAAATGAAAACACAACCTACCGGAACCTATGGGACACAGCAAGGGCAGTCCTGAGAGGAAAGTTTATAGCCATGAGACCATATATTAAAAAGACTGAAAGATCCCAAATCAATGACCTAATGATACATCTCAAACTCCTAGAAAAACAAGAACAAGCAAATCCCAAAACAAATAGAAGGAGAGAAATAATAAAAATAAGAACTGAAATCAATGAAATAGAAGCGAAAAAAAACATACAAAAAATTAATGAAACAAAAAGTTGGTTCTTTGAAAAAATAAACAAGATCAACAGACCCCTGGCAAACCTGACTAAAATGAGGAGAAAAAACCCAAATTAGTAGAATCAGGAATGCAAAAGGGGAGATAACAACAAGCACCATCAAAGTCCAGGAAATCATCAGAGACTACTTCGAGAACCTATATTCAAGTAAATTCGAAAATCTTAAAGAAATGGACAGATTTCTATATACTTATGATCATCCAAAACTGAACCAAGAGGATATTAATCACCTGAATAGACCTATAACACAAAATGAAATTGAAGCATCAATCAAGAGTCTCCCCAAAAAGAAAAGTCCAGGACCTGATGGATTCTCTGCTGAATTCTATCAGACCTTTAAAGAAGAACTGACACCAACCCTCCTTAACCTGTTCCATGAAATAGAAAGGGAAGGAAAACTCCCAAACACATTTTATGAAGCCAGTATTACACTTATCCCAAAACCAGGCAAAGACACCTCCAAAAAGGAGAACTACAGGCCAATCTCCTTAATGAACATGATGCAAAAATCCTCAACAAAATAATGGCAAACCGAATTCAACAACACATCAAAAAGATCATTCACCACGACCAAGTAGGCTTCATCCCAGGGATGCAGGGGTGTTTCAACATACAAAAATCAATAAATGTAATAAACCACATTAACAGAAGCAAAGACAAAAACCACTTGATCATTTCAATAGATGCAGAAAAAGCCTTCGATAAGATCCAACACCATTTCATGATAAAAGCTCTAAGAAAACTAGGAATAGAAGGAAAGTACTTCAACATTATAAAAGCTATATATGACAAACCTACAGCCAGCATTATACTTAATGGAGAAAAACTGAAACCATTCCCTTTAAAATCAGGAACTAGACAAGGATGCCCACTATCTCCGCTCCTATTCAATATAGTACTGGAATTCCTAGCCAGAGCAATTAGGCAAGAAGAAGGAATAAAAGGAATACAAACAGGTAAAGAAACTGTCAAAATATTCCTATTTGCAGATGATATGATCCTATACCTTAAAGACCCAAAAAACTCTACTCAAAAGCTCCTAGACACCATCAATAGCTATATAGCAAGGTAGCAGGATATAAAATCAACATAGAAAAATCATTAGCATTTCTATACACTAATAATGAACAAACTGAGAAATATATGAAAACAATTCCATTTACAATAGCCTCAAAAAAAATCAAATACCTAGGTGTAAACCTAACAAAAGATGTGAATGACCTCTACAAGGAAAACTATACACTTCTGAAGAAAGAGATTGAGGAAGACTATAGAAAGTGGAGAGATCTCCCATGCTCATGGATTGGTAGAATCAACATAGTAAAAATGTCGATACTCCCAAAAGTAATCTACACGTTTAATGCAATTCCCATCAAAATTCCAATGACATTCATAAAAGAGATTGAAAAATCTACCATTAAATCTATATGGAAACACAAGAGGCCATGAATAGCCAAGGCAATACTCAGTCAAAAGAACAATGCAGGAGGTATCACAATACCTGACTTCAAACTATATTACAAAGCAATAACAATAAAAACAGCATGGTACTGGCACAAAAACAGACATGAAGACCAGTGGAACAGAATAGAGGACCCAGATATGAAGCCACACAACTATAACCAACTTGTCTTTGACAAAGGCAGTAAAAATATACTATGGAGAAAAAACAGCCTCTTCAATAAAAACTGCTGGGAAACTGGTTAGCAGTCTGCAAAAAACTGAAACTAGATCCATGTATATCACCCTATAGCAATATTAAATCAAAATGGATCAAGGATCTTAATATCAGACCCCAAACTCTAAAGTTGATACAGGAAAGAGTAGGAAATACTCTGAAATTAGTAGGTATAGGTAAGAACTTTCTCAATGGAACCCCAGAAGCACAGCAACTAAGAGAGTGCAAAGATAAATGGGACTTCATAAAAAAAAAAAAGAAAAAAAGCTTCTGCTCAACAAAAGAAATGGTCTCTAAACTGAAAAGAACACCCACAGAGTGGGAGAAAATATTTGCCAGCTACACATCAGACAAAGGACTGATAACCAGAATATATAGGGAACTTAAAAAACTAAATTCTCCCAAAATTAATGAACCAATAAAAAAATGGGCAAGTGAACTAAACAGAACTTTCTCAAAAGAAGAAATTCAAATGGCCAAAAACACATGAAAAAATGCTCACCATCTCTAGCAATAAAGGAAATGCAAATCAAAACCACACTAAGATTCCTCCTCAGTCCTGTTAGAATAGCCATCATCAGCAACACCACCAACAACAGGTGTTGGAGAGGATGCGGGGGAAAAAGGAACCCCCTTACACTGTTGGTGGGAATGTAAACTAGTACAACCACTTTGCAAAAAAATTTGGAGGCTATTTAAAAGGCTAAACATTGATCTACCATATGATCTAGCAATACCACTCTTAGGGATATACCCAAAAGACTGTGACACAGGTTACTCCAGAGGCACCTGCACACCCATGCTTATTGCGGCACTATTCACAACAGCCAAGATATGGAAACAGGCAAGATGCCCCACTACTGATGAATGGAATAAGAAAATGTGGTATTTATACACAAGGGAATTTTATGCAGCCATGAAGAAGAATGAAATGTTATCATTTGCTGGTAAATAGATGGAATTGGAGAACATCATTCTGAGTGAGGTTAGCCTGGCCCAAAAGACCAAAAATCGTATGTTCTCCATCATATGTGGACATTAGACCAAGGGCAAACACAACAAGGGGATTGGACTATGAGCACATGATAAAAGCGAGAGCACACAAGGGAGGGGTGAGGATAGGTAAGACACCTAAAAAATTAGCTAGCATTTGTTGCCCTTAGCGCAGAGAAACTAAAGCAGATACCTTAAAGCAACTGAGACCAATAGGAAAAGGGGACTAGGCACTAGAGGTTACATGAAAAAGAATTAACCTAGAAGGTCACACACATGTACAGGAAATCAATGTGAGTCAATGCCCTGTATAGCTATCCTTATCTCAACTAGCAAAAACCCTTGTTCCTTCCTATTATTGCTGATACTCTCTCATCAACAAAATTAGAGATAAAGGCAAAATAGTTTCTGCCAGGTAGCAAGGTGGGGGGGTGGGGATAATGAGGGGAAAGGGGGAGAAGTGACCCAAACATTGTATGCACATACGAATAAAAGTAAATAAATAAAGAGAAAAAAAAAGAAATCCATTGGGGGGACTATCCCTTGCCTTTGTCTTAACAGAGCCTTTGTGCAGCACTACATAATGACTGATGCCTGGGGCTGACATTCCACATCAGAAATACCAGAGAATTTTACCTGGGTCACAACCATTCGACCTCCAGCCTCAGTGCTAAAAGACAGCTCAGCATTTCACATACCTTGTAATTCTGGTGTGATTTGAAGTTAGAAAAGGGAGTGCTTCACGTGGTGGAGAAAGGCATGGCTTTCACACCTCTGTAAACAAGGCCTTTATCACAGTTGTTAAAGACCCACCTAGGAAGTGAAGAGATGAAATTTTACAATGATATAAACAAAAACCATTTGTTCAAACACAAACATTCATGCCAATTTCTATTTAGAGTTTTTGTCTAGAGAAGTAGAAAATAAAGTGCTATCTAAGGATGTATCTAAACGTGGACATTAAAAACATCGGTGCTGGGCACCGGGGCTCAGGCCTGCCATCCTCACTCCATGGCCTTAAATAAAGCTAAAAAAAAAACTTGGTATTTTAAAACAAAATTCTCACTGGGTGTGGTGGTGCATGCACACCTGCCTGTAATCTCAGCACTTGAGAGGTTGGGGCAGAAGGATCACAACTACAAGGCCAGTCTGGATTACATAGGGAGACACCGTCTCAAAATAAAAAAATCCCCAAGTTTAAACTCAATTTTAAATGATATCTTTTACCCTAAGGGCACTCATCGGAGTAAAGAAAGAGAATGGATTTGATGTAAGACCAGCGTTTAAGCATAAGAGCCAAGGGATGGGAAGGGGGAGGTGGCCCAAATAATGTATACACATGTAAGTAATTGTAAAAAGGATAAAATAAATTTTTTTTTTAAAAAAGGGCCATAAAGTTAGCTATGTGATCTCAAACAAGCTGCACTTGCCTTTCTCTCAAGCAGAATCTAAATCCAATCCAGGACCAACCCATAGTACTCTCTAGACCACACAGGAAAATTCACATGGAAATACTTGATAACACCCAAAACTGTCACCACTATTAATGCTGTAATTATCATAAAGATATCGCCTGCTACTTCTACATCCCATTGGTCTATGTGCCTTACTGTATGTCTCATGTTCCCTGGGGACAAGAGGCATTGTAATATCAAGAGGCTGTGTGTGTGTGCATGTGTGTTGTGTATATGTGTGTTGTGTGTGTGTGTTGTGTGTGCATGTATCTGTGTGTGTTGTGTGTGTGCATGTTGTGTATGTCTGTGTATGTGTGTATGTTGTGTGTGCCTGTGTTTATGTGTGTGCCTGTGTGTTGTGTATGTCTGTGCCTGTGTGTATGTTGTGTATGTGTGTGCACATGTGCAGTGCATGTCTGTGTTGTATGTCTGTGTATGTGTGTGCATGTGCTGTGTATGTGTATGTCTGTGTATGTGTGTGCATGTGCTGTGTATGTGTATGTCTGTGTATGTGTGTGCATGTGCTGTGTATGTGTATGTCTGTGTATGTGTGTGCATGTGTGTTGTGTACGTCTGTGTATGTGCGTATGTGTTGTGTATGTCTGTGTATGTTTGTGCATGGGTGTGCACATGTGTGTGTGCACATGCTGCTGGGGAGGCAGCACAGGGCCCTACACATGGTAGGCAGGCATTGTACCACTGAGCTACACCCCCCAATTCTTGGTTTTTGGAGGCAGGGTCTTGCTATGTAGCTTAGACTGGCCTCAGATTCTTAATTCTCCACCACACCTGGTTCCAAGAGTCTTATAAATTTTTCCTCCTGATCCAAGCCTATTTTATACAAATCAAGGAGTAGGATTTACAACCATATTGATAGACATGATAGGCGCTAACCACATCTACATGCAATTTTTTTTTCTTTTTTTTTTTTGGTGGTACTGGGATTTGAACTCTGGGGTTCTTACTTGCAAGGCAGGCACTCTACTGCTTGAACCATGCCCCCAGCCATGGAATTTTTAATTTTTAAAAATTTAGACATTTAAATTCATTCAACTAAAAAATTCAGTTTCTCGCACTAACCACATTTAGGTGCTCAAATCTAATCTAAAGCCCTAATCTAGTGCTTCTTTTTGATACGCTTAACAAAAAACCTGCAATTTAAAAATAAAAAATTATTCACTTTCACAATACTAGAGATCAAACCCAGGGCCTTGCACATGATAGGTGTTCTACCACTAAGCTGTATCACACAGGCTGGTCTTGAACTCCTAGGCTCAAGTGATCAGCCTCCCAAGTAACTGGCACTATAAGTGTGTGCAACTAGGCCTGGCAAAACAAGATCTTTACGTGCTCTAATTGTGGGAATTCCACCTGCTCGGTGAATAGGGATCCCCCTCTCCCTATTCTCTGGCAGAGTCTCAGATGCCAGAGAATCTGACTGGCTTCCCACTCTGGGATAAATGGGCCTGGAAATAGATCCCAAGGAGCATGTCAGAGTTGGAAGGTCTGAAGAACCTTCCCAGGGTATCCAGTTCATCAAAGGACTTACGTCAAGCATTTGCAACAGATGCTAAGAGAAATGTGAGAAGGTATATAAGAAGGAAATAAGAGCCACAAGCAGCTACAAGGCAATGTAAAGGAGTTAATGTGACAAAACAGCGTTGCAGCCAGGCATATTGGCACACCCCTGACCTTGGGTCACAGAGGCAGGAGGGTTATGAGTTTGAGGCCAGACTGGGCTACCTGAGACCTTGTCTCACAAAACTAGCTCAGTGGTAGAGTGCCTGCCTAGAATTTGGAAGGCCTTGGATTCAATCTCCAGTGCAAAAAGAAAGCCAAATCACAAACAAACAAAAAGCAGCTTTGCAACTTATCTGTACTTGTACACATAATTTAATAAAAGTAGGACTTCCTTAAGGCAGAATTATATACCTTAGGCATTTTGCAATCATACTGACACTGCCTGTGTCCAGCAATGGTTCTTAGACTACTGCACGAGGTCCAACATAAACACCTATCAACATAGGCCCTGCTGCCACCGTCTTAGGACGGTAAAAACCAATTTCACTTGGAACCATTATGGAACAGTAAGACTTCCCTACATAGCTTCTTTCAGCATTAAATTCAAGCACACTATCTCTTCTGCTTCAACCCTTAGAATAAAACCACTTCTGAAGGGCTGGAAGCACGGCTCGAGTGGTAGAGTACCTTTCTAGCAAGTTCAAACCCCAGCATTTCCAAAAAAAATTTTTTTTTAAACTTCTGAAAACCAGTTTTTCCTAAGTTTGGCACAAACACAGCAAATGTTGACAAAAAAAATTTTCACAGAAAAACTTTTAGTTGGCATTTGGACATTTATATTCTTCATTCTACTGAATGACATAGAAATACTGCAATTCAGCCTTCTGGGGCTCTTATGCACGACAGAATATAAGCATGCCCTACTGTATTTTAAATCCAAAATCTTCTGAATTCAAAAACAGCTTCCCAAATCAAGTAACTGATTCATTCTAGCACCCCTCTCTACTGACCAATGCAATAGAATAGTCATCATATTTACAAATGTAAAGAAACTACCAGACAGATTCCATGTATTGTGGATAGTTTTGTAGTCATTGTCCAAGTCAACCCACCGGCCAAGTCTTGTCCCAGTAGACTTTAAAAGCCTGAGTATTAAAGCAGTATCAGAAAATGATGTCTATTGTTGCATGCCATGTTTACTTTATCACTGCATGCATTCTTCAGAAGTAGAACAATCAGCGGTTCAAGTCAATCTCGACTTCAAACAACACACTAGGCAAGATTAAAAACCAGTCTTCTTGGCATTCATCTTATACACAGATACTGTTATTTACAAGTATAAATATTCACGTATGAAAGTCTACAAAACCACCATTTGACAAACACCAGAGAAATAACCTTTGCTATGAAGAATCATCAATGATGTTAAAATTACTGAAAGTACCATACGAATATTTGCAAAGAATATGCCTATGAGATATTTATTAATTACAAAGGAGAAACTACAACTTTACAAAAGAAAAACCTGACAGGTAACACATTAATGAAGCAAAGTTATCATTAATGAGACGCCCAACAACACATGCCTCGGAACAGGATCCACTGAGAAGGGCATGACATCACTTTTGAGATACTCTTACCCAAAGTGCATATCCTAAACTATAAAATAACATGTCTGCATTCTTTAAGTGACAAGGTGGCAGATGGGTGTGGCTCAGTGGTTGAGCACACACCCTGGATTCAATCCCCAGCAAAACACACACACACACACAGCGAGTTCAGAAAAGACAAGGAAAGATTTTTTTTTTCTGTGCTCCATAAGGAAAGAAACCATGTAGAAGGGGGTCCTTCTACACAGATTTCTTGGAACAGAAATAAAAACAAGTGGGACAAACTGGTGAAATTCAGGTAAGATCTGCAATATGTTATCAAGATTAACTTACTGCTTTTGCAATTAAGTGATATCACTGAAGATGTGAGCAATAGGAAAAGGTAGATGAAAGGTGTAGGGAAGTGTTCCAAACCATGCTTGCAATTTTTTAATGTTTAAGAAACTATTTCAAAATGAAAGTTAAAACTTTTTTTTTCAGTTATTTATTTTATATATTTTTATTTTATTTTTTATTGTTTTATTACTCATATGTGCATACAAGGCTTGGGTCATTTCTCCCCCCTGCCCCCACCCCCTCCCTTACCCCCCACCCCACCTCCTCCCTCTCCCCCCACCCCCTTGCTACGGGGCAGAAACTATTTTGCCCTTATCTCTAATTTTGTTGTAGAGAGAGTATAAGCCATAATAGGAAGGGACAAGGGTTTTTGCTGGTTGAGATAAGGATAGCTATTCAGGGGGTTGACTCACATTAATCTCCTGTGCATGTGTCTTACCTTCTAGATTAATTCTTTTTGATCTAACATTTTCTGTAATTCCTGGGCCCCTTCTCCTATTGGCCTCAGTTGCTTTTAAGGTATCTGCTTTAAAAACTTTTTTTTTCAAAAGGAGAAAAAAGAAAAGGCCTATATTCAGCTTACACTCATACTCATCGTGATTTTCTCCACTAGTGACCAAGTCAGAAAGTTATGTTGGGAGAGAAATGAGCTCTGACTTTCACGCTAGTGAAATCAGACCTGATGTGCCAATGGAGTGAAGCCACTCAAGGTTTATGGACACAAAAGCATGAGGAACAGTGTCAAGAGAGAGTGGCAGCCTGAGCGGAAGAAGGAAGAAGCTGATGAGGAGACTGTTTTACAGAAGATGAGGGTGTGTGACAGCCTAGAGAACGGCTGCACCATGAAGAAAGACTCACTAGGATTTGGTGCCTGGTGTGATCACAGTGAGTAATGTTTAAAGACCAGGGAATGATCCATCGGCAGATTAGGGAATTCTAAACAACAGCCAAGTTGAGAGGCTTAAGGTAAAGGCAGACATGCTTTTGTTGGACAGACACACCAAGCTAATCTAGGTGGCAGAAAAATACGAGGACAGGAAGCTGCAGCTGTGGAGCTCTATTACTTAGCAGCGGGCAACAGAGGAGTCCAATTAACATAACAAAAAGAGGTCAACTTGAATTTGTGAAACTATGAGTTGTTACACTGGACTGTTCAAGTAACTCTATTTGCTAAGAGCAGTGTGACTCTCATATACACTGTGGGCAGGCAGGACAGTAAGTGTGGAAGACCAACGAAGCATAAAGAAATTAGGAAAAAAGCGGGTCTAGTTTAGGCCGACAGGGTTGGAGGTAGAAACTGTACACACAGGAGGAGGGTCAGCCCCTCTGTGTCACAACCTCACGTGGACAACCATACTTTTGAGAACACCTCATACCAAGAACAAAGGAGCCCAAACCATTTCACTTCCCACTTAAAACCCAAACATACCTTCCACTCACTAGAGTATCTCATTACAACTGTTATACTCTGCAGTCCCAATTTTGGGCACATCCCCGGGTCCTCTTGATTCCCAGTGTTATCAATTTTATATTCCTGAATATCTGTGGTAAGATCATTAACATCCCTGCCTTATGAAACAGATACAACTAAGCAACACTAGAATAACACAGCCTTTGAAAAACACTAGTTCTCAGAAAATCTACCGAGAAAATGAACTATAAATAATAGTACGGAAATGAAGAAAGTCTGACAGAGTTAAAATCCGTCATATGTTAACATACTACATGATGAAATGTAATGCTTATAAAACTATCAGGACACCAGAAGGCTGGAGACTCAAGCATACCACAGGTCAGCCATGGCAATCCCATCCAAATCTGTCAACGTGAAACCCCCTCTGGTGAGCATATCTTTAATTGTCCCTGCAAGTTTATGTCCACAGTGAGGCAGTCCAGTTGCAAAAGGAGGCCCATCATGAAAAGTAAATCTAACAGAAGTAATAAAAAAATTAAAGTCATTTAAAAATATATAGCAAAAAAATTAGGATAACATTTTTCTGTAAGTAGCTCCTATCACAGTTACGTGTTTAAGGGAAGCGAAGCAGGAAGAACAGGAAATTCAGACATAATTAATTAGTATTTACTGGAGGTCCTGCCCTCAGGAAGACTACCACTTGTGACAGCTCTGGAGACTGCCATTCTACTAACCATTTTTAATTTGTTATTTCCGTGACATAAAACAAGTTATTAATCCTAACCCTGAGTTATCTCATTAGTAAAACATGGCAGTAGACATTGATCTCATAAAAGTTTTTGAGCAGAGAAGACATAATAAAAACAGTGATTAAAGGATTAGGTTTTAGGGGAAGGGAGAGTAGAGGCAGGAAGTCGTGTGGAAGACATCTATGGAGTCTTACACTTAGGTTTCAGTGCTAAGGGAGAGTGGAGCTGATAGAGGTGGGAAAGAAGGTGGTATAGAAACTCCATGCAGATGACCTCTTCAAACTGCCCACGTAACTAAAAACCCACACATTCAATGTTTATCTGCTTCCAAATATCCATTATATAGAAAGCTGGGAGACTCTGGGAACGTGCTGATGAATAAAGGGTTCCTGCTTTAATGAAACTAGTCTACAAAACAACTACTCTAAAAATTCTACCTTCACCAAACAAATTCACATACTTGGGCCTATGTTTTGATTGCTTTAAACGTTCCCGAAAACAATTAAATTTGGACCAGAACTGCAAGATTTTCTCTTCTTCAGCAGGAACACTGATGTCTTCTGGAACTTGCTGAACCATTCTGTTGCTGTAAGAGAAATCAAATTTATTTGTCACAGAGAAATCTAGAATTGCAGTGTAGTACATTAAAATGGGTGCACGCATCACTACCCATACCAAATGCATTAAAATTAAAGCCTTTACAGGGTTAAATTCACATCTCGCAAAGTGTACCCTCTGAAAGTGTGCAGTTCAGTGGTTTTTAGTATATTCACAAAATTATGCAGCCATCCCCACTATCTCATTTCAGAACATTTTTAATCCCTCCCACCCCAACCTTTAGCAATCACATCCTCTCCTCCTTTAACCCCTGGCAATCACGAATCTTCTTTCTGACTCTGTAGAGATTTGCCTATTCTGGACACTTCCTATAAATGGTAAGATTTATATGAACCATCTGTACGTGGCCTATTGCTTCCAGCTTCATTTCCTTAGCATGTTTTCATCCATGCAGTAACATTATTCATACCTCTTTACTTTCTATAGCTGAATCACATCCCATTGTTTGGAAATGCCACATTTTGCTTATTCGGTCCCTAGGCACTGGGATGGTTTCCACTTTTTGGCTCCTATGATGAACGCGCCATGAACACTCAGGTACAGTGTCACGTGGACAAACGTCTTCACTTCTCTTGGGTGTCTAACTAGGTGGAATTTCTGGGTCATATGTTACTCTGTATGGACAGGGATGCCAAACTCTCCATATCCTCCACAACACTCCTTATTGTCCACCTTTGACTACAGCCACTTGAACTTTTTTGACCGGGCTGGCCTCAAATCTCAGTCTTCCAGATCTTTGCCTCCCAAGTAGCTAGGATTACAGGCATGAGCCACTGTGCCTGGTTCTCTTCCCCCTCTAATCTCTCTAATCTGCTCTTATGGTGTCCCTTGTCTATGGGAGCTCATTAGAGATGAAGACTCACTATCCCCAGCCAGGACCCTGGAGTCAGAACCTGTGTTTACCAAGACCCCTAGATTAGCATTAAGATCAAAGTTTGAGCATTACCACTCTCATACGGTTCTTGATGATTATTTACAGCATCTATCTGAAGCTTTTTTTCTTTCTTGAGAAAACAAGATCTAAGCTTTCTAAGAAGACGGAGCATAGCTTTCTGCAACTGAATTTTCTAGGGTGTCTCTGCTGTTCTAAAAGATTAAGAATCCCAGAACAATGTCAAATGCAGAGACTGTTTCAGGAAGAACCATGTACCAATGACCGGGCTATGGCAGCTGCTGAGGAGAAACAGCTGCCATGCATAAATCACAGGATTACTCTAGCCCACTGTATCCACTGGACAGCCATACCTGACCAACAGCCTCCAGCAACCACAGGGCGAGGGAGGGGGAGGTGAACCTTGCCAGGTCATGGCCACGGATGCCTCCTCCTTTTCTTCCCTCTTACTACAATCCAGGCCTTCTACCCTTCCCTGTTCCACAACTCCCTGGGCCACCTTTGCCTCAACTTTCTGCTCAGAAGTTTCTAGACTACATTCCTGAACCACCACTTGAGTATCTCAACCTACCTCGAAAAAGCATACTGAAACATTCTGTTTTAAAAAATCTCAGGCTTGCTCCTTCCTCCCTTTCTTCCTCCTCCCTCCCTCCCTCCCTCCCTCCTTCTTTCCTTCCTGCAATGCGCTGTTATTCCCAAAGACATGTCACTATCCTTTAGAGAAGCTCCCTTTCATTATTTAGGCTGGCACATGAAAGCATTAATTCCTAAAGACACATAACGGAAAACAATTTAAAGATAACTGAAGTAAACTATGCAGCCAGTAAGAATAATAAACTGGTGAATATATAAAATATAGCTGCCCTGGGCTAGGGTTGGAGGTCACTGATGACTAGCATGAAGTCTAGCATGTGCAAAACCCTAGGTTGCCAAAAACCAGCAATGCCAAAAACTAAAACAAACAAACAAACAAAAAACCCTCAGAACAGGTGCTGGTGGCTCATACCCTTAATCTCAGTTCCAGCCCAGCCCAGGAAAACTGTTAGAAAGACCCTGTCTCAAAAATACCCAACGCACAAAGGGCTGGTGGAGTGGCTCAAGTGAGAGTGCCTGCCTAGCAAGCATGAAGTCCTGAGTTCAAAACCCAGTACCACCAGAACACAAAGACGAACCCCTCAGCATTCACAAGAAGATTAGTTCCAGCACCTCTTAGAACGTACACGCATCCTCTCCTACGTGTTTAAATCATCTCCAATTACTTACAATACCAATACATGCTAACGCTGTGTTGTTTAAGGAAACAGTCTGTTGCACGTTCGGTACAGACGTAGTCACAGCACAGCATCCCAGGTGCAGACAGAGAGAGAGACCGGGTGTGTGTGCACTGAAAAGGAAGAGCGAATCCCAGATGTATGAATTTACATGTGCCGCACCACTTGTCAGGAGTTTCTACTGATTTCGCTGCCTCACTGGAAAAGGAAGCCTCAAGTCCGAGAGGCTGGAAGCGCAGCGCACCTCCCACCTGATTCCCCACACCCACATTCAGCTGCAATCACCGCGACGCCTCATCTCCTGGGCAGCCTGATGGCGCTTGCAAATCCTGCACTGCTGCAGCTACGGTCACTGCCCATCTTCAAGGCCCGAGCCCCACGGCAGCTCCTGACAAGCTTCCCCTCCTCTCACCGGCAAACCCCTACCGCAACGCCGGCTTTCTGCTGTGCTCCCGGTGAGCCGTGCGCCGGGCCACGGCGTCGTCACACTGAACGAGGAGGACCCGGAGGCCACCACAGCCCCCGTGGGCCCCCCGGTTCCCGGCGATCAATGCGCGTTCACGGGACGCAGGGACAGGAAGGGGGCGCTCGGGGCTCAGACTCAGACCCCGAATACTCCGCTCGTCCACCGTCTGGATTTCTAATTCTCCCACACGCGATGCTCAAGACCACCGTGGTCCCCGGGCGCAGCCGAGGGCCTCCGCGCATCACCGCCCTCGCCCAGCGAGTCAGGGCAGGCTCCGTGCTCGGCTGCGCTGTGCAGCGCTGCCCCAGCCCTCCCGTCCTCCTCTTCGCCGATAGACACGCACGCAGAAGCAGATGGGCCTGCGGTAAGGCCCGAAGGAGCTTCTCTTTACAACGCAAACGCGTGTCCTACCGCCTCGGGGTTGTCACGAGGGCGTGACCCGAGCTTCTGCGGGCATTAGCTGGGCATGGGGGACCGCGAGCAGGACCGGACTTACCGCACGACGCCGAGAGCCAGCCAGCCAGCCAGCCGGCCAGGAGAGTCGGGCTCCACGCGGCGGCGCCGGGCACCCGGAGATGACGCAACGCGGGCGGGGAGGGGGGGGGTGGGACGAGAAGCCCGCTGGCCAATCAGCGCGCGCAGTCAAACACCCACGAACGATCCAGGTAGCGATTGGCTGCATGGGTTCCGGCCACGCCCACCATGGAACGCCGGCCCTCGGTGCCTGCGGGGAGCCTGGCTCCGGGAAGGAAAGGGAAGGCTGGAACCAGGACGCGATGGCGGGGCGGGAGCAGTGGACACTGTGTCCTGGCTTGTTGTAGCCCCTGCGGGGGTCGGTCTTTTGCCCAAGTTCCCGGCCCCTGGGCTGGTGGGCAGAGACTTAGGTTTTTATCTTGTTTCCGTGAGTCAGTATTCCTCTAAGCGACATTGCAGATCTGTGCATTCCACTGCACGTAAATCACATCTAAAATTAATGTCTTCTCCGGGCGCCCGTGGCTCACGCCTGTAATCCTAGCTACTCAGGAGACAGAGATCAGGAGGATCGAGGTTTGAAGCCAGCCTGGGCAAGTAGTTCACGAGACCCTATCTTGAAAAAAACCCATCACAAAAAAGGACTGGTGGAATGACCCAAGGTGTAGACCCTGAGTTCAAACCCTAGTACCACCAAAAAAAAAAAAAAAAAAAAGACTGTCAGCCCTGGGGTTTGAACTCAGGGCCTCACACTGATTAGGCAGGTACTCGGTACTCTACCATTTGATCCATTCTGCCAGCCCTATTTTGTGTTGAGTATTTCTGAGACAGGGTCTCGAACCTCAGTCTTCTTGATCTCTGCCTCCCTATTAGCTAGGATTACAGGCGTGAGCATCTGGTGCCTGGCTAAGGCTATGTTCTTTGACCTGTAGAATACAGAAGTGACTGAACCCGTTTCTGGGCCCAGACCTTAGGAGATGGGCAGCATTCACTTCCTGCCTCTGGGAACACTTAGTTTTGGATTCTAGCTGCCGTGCTTTTAGGAAGCCAATGGATAAACCTTGATTAGGTGGCCATCTAAGAACTAGATCCTTAATCCCCAGATGAACCAGCCCAATGACACCACACGGAGCAGAGATGAGTGTTAGGACCCAGTCCGTGAGGCTAGTGTGCTGGGTGTGAAAGATTTCACAGAAAAGCAGGAATTGAAGCAGAAGCAGTGTTTTATTCGCTGAGACTAAGAGGTGTCACCCCTAGAATGAGGTTAGGGCTGGAGTTTATAAGCATTTAAGATGTAGGAGGAGCTGGGTGCCAGTGACTCACGTGTATAATCCTACTTTCTCAGGAGGCAGAGATCAGGAGGATCACTGTTCGAAGCCAGCCTGGCCAAATAGTTCTTGAAACCCTATTGTGAAACCACCCCCCCCAAAGTCTAGAAGAAATGTACTGCTGATGTCTTTACTTTCTTGGTTCAGCTACCTGTTCCGGGAAGCAGCTGGGGTGCTCAGTTTTTCAGTGTTCTGCCAGGGTGGTTGTTTGTTAGCTTGTACATTCTTTTCTATGACATCATGAGGTCAGATCTGTTGTCAACAAGATGAAAGTAGGGTTCTGACAGAGTTCAGAAAAACAGAAAACAAAATAGCTTTCTTGCCAGACAAAATGGAGTCCTTTACAAAATAGAGTAGGTTAGGCTAATTGGGGTCTTACATTTCTCCCTTCAGACTTTGGGGGGCCAATTCTTTGGAGGGAAGGAACTTACCTAGAGTGACCCCTACTCTAGAGGAGTTGAGAGAGGAAGGTCCTTCTTCTGTAATGTTTCCTGCTGAGTACAGCCTTAGAGTTGTCTCTGAGAGGTTAGGGGGTCACTCTGAGGTAAGGACCACAATTGAACAGTTTGAAAGGCCAGGTTGATTTTAGGAGTAAGTAAGCTCTTTATTAATTAGATCATACAGGGTTTTTTTTTTTTTTGGAAAAAAGTGATTAAGAAATGGATAATACAGGGTTCGAAAATGAGAAGACACACAATGGCAGCCAAAAAGTCCCAGAAAGAAAAGTTAGCCAAGAAAACCAGGGTCAGATGTTTAGCTTCCAATTAAACAAATTCCATCCATAGTGGAGGCCTTTTTCTTTGAATTCATTGGTCCATTTTAAAAGCATATTTAAGTTAGGTTGTACAGGAGGATGGTGGAGTGGTTCAAGTGGTAAAGCACCTGCCTAGCAAGTATGAACCCCTGAGTTCAAACCCCAGTACCACCAAAAAGAAGTTAGTTTGTACAATTCCAGACTGATTTACATAAAAGTAGCATTCCTCTTTTAGCATGGCTCACGTGCCTCCCTATGCAGCAGTTAGGTGATCAAGAATGCTTCTGTTTTGGAGGATATCCCCTGCTAGAGAGTCTAATTGAAACTATATCCTCCTAGTTTCTTCAATTATTCCTGTCATTTATAAAGCTATTTCTTCAGATAAATGTTTAGGAGACAGGGAACAGTATAGACACCAATCCCCAGAGGTATGAGGGAGGCCAAGACTATAAGGTGGTGATGGGTTCTCTTTTTGTTCTTCCAGGCAGATCATAGGCAGGGAGGGGAACTGGAGAGAGATGGATTATGATGGCTGGCATGACAGATACGAGTGTGCAGATGCCCACCCACTGGGGCATGCAAAAGAAAGGCTAAAGATCCATGAAGAAAATATAAACCTACCTATTAAAGACCTTAAGGGGGTCTTTAATATTTGTCCGAGTACATAGCAGATAGACCAAGGCCTGCAAGGGGGTTGAGGCATGCTGACTGGGATGGGAGATTGATGGTACCATTAAATTTGTATTCCCAAGTTAAAAGTAGGCAATAGGGGCTGGTGGAGTGGCTTGAGCAGTAGAGCACCTGCCTAGCAAGTATAAGGCCCTGAGTTCAAAGCCCTGTACCATCAAAGAAAAGTTGATGATAGAGGTTATATCCCCATGCATCAGGTGGGGAGGACTGATTAAGAGAAGGGGGTTCTGTTATACTAAAACAAATCCTTGCTAAAACTTGTAAAAAAAAAAAAAAGAAGAGAAAAAAGAACCTTTATATTTATAACAGGAAGCACTGTGCATGTTTTGATTAGGTAGATACCAAAAATTGGGGTACTTTAATGGGCAGTGAGTTAAATCAGGTGGAGGGCACACTGGTTTCTGTGTAAGACTGCTGTTGGAAGGTTGGAGGCAAAGTCCAATGACCCAGTTTAGGCAAGCTCCCAGCTACTGGAGAGTTGGAAGTGTGATTTGTAGCCTGTTCCTCTGACAAAAGAATGTAGATAAAGGCTTTGATTACAGTCTTGAGTACTGACTGATTCCACCACTGAAAGGTCTCAGTTATAAGCTTGTACAGAAAAGGAGGAATGAGGTGGGATCTGCCATGAAATAAGGTTAGCCTTTACACAAATAAGGCCTGGGTTTGTAATTGGCCATCTTGAAAGATGGGGCCCTGATATACATAGCAGTTAGAGGGAGTGAATCCAAAGGTGTTTATGTAACCATCTGGATAGGAATGTGTAGAAATTCATCCCCAGGAGCGTGGGCCTAATTGAGCGTGCACAGTCAGAGAGAGATCTGACCACACTGTGGGAGGTGCAGCAAAAGCGGTGAACCCTGACTGAGTAATGTGTGTGCAAAGCCAGAATTCCATGTAAACAGAGGTATCGGTAGCTTGAAGTAGTGTTACAGTATGGTTTATAATTATGGAGTAAGGATGAAGAGGAGTGAGAATAGAAAGAGTTGGAGCAATTTTAATTCCTAGGAGTGGTCTGATTGTAGGTAAGGCCAATGTTGTGAACCGTACTGTAGGCAATGACCCCGAGAGATGTGGCTGTTAACAGTGTTGTTTATGTAACAAAGTAGACAGGCTGGAGGTGTGACCCAAGTGTTAAGAGCGCCTGCCTGTCAAGGACAAAACCCTGAGCCCAAACCCCAGAACAAAAAGAAAAACACCTTTGGAAAATAAAGCGGAGGATCAGTGATAGAAAATGAGTTCCTTGTAGTGGTGTAGGAAAAGTTGAAAAAATGGATAGGAAATTTCTGGGTGAAGAGGACCTTAAGTTCTGAAAGTCAGAGAAGCCCTCTTGTAGAAAGAGGTCTAGCACAAGTCTCACCATCGGGCATCTGATAAGGTTTCAAGGGAATAGCAGGAGAGTTCAAGGTAAAAGGTTTCTACACATCATTCCTGTTCTGGGACTCTCTACACACTGCAAGAAGGGGAATGACAAAGAGCGAAATGCAGCCCAGGTATGGTTGCTCACACCTGTAATCTCCACACTTTGGAGGCTAAGGGAATTGCATGTCAGGTTCAAGGCCAGCCTGAACCATGTAACAAGACCATCCCTCTCAAACAACTAAGAAATCAAAGACAGCTCACCCAAGCCTGAGTAACACAATGGAATCCAGAGAAAATCACCAGTGCATACAGAGATACAAGCATCCACTCACACAGAGATGGTTCATGTTCACTTGGATAGAAAGACTGGATGCTGTTGAGGTATGATTGCTCCCCAATTGTTCTATCAATTCATTACAACCCCAACAAAATCCCACCAATCTAAATTGTAGATACTGAAAACCTGTTTAAAATTTATAGGGACATAGAAAAGACCAAGAAGAGTCAAAATAGTATTGCAGAAGACAAAGTTGGGGAGGTCTAACAGTATCTGACTTCCAGACGACTATAAACAGCAGTAGCTAAGACAATGTGACAGTGGAATAAGAACAGACAACAAACATATCAATGGAAAAAATAGAGAGCACAGGAACATAACTGCAGATATACAGCAAAGACAATATGATGGAGGGGGTAGAAATATATTTGTAGAAATAGTGTCTGATGTTTTACCAAATTTCCTGGAAATCGCTGATCCATAGATTCAATGACTGCTCCTAGTAAAACTAGAGTAAATGTATCCATTCCTAAGTGTATCTCACTCAAAGCGTGGAATGACGAAGAAAGATTTAAAAAACAACAGATGAAAACACCTTTTCATTTACAAGGGGACAGCAGTAAGATCAATGGCTGTACTCCAATCAGAACAAGAGAAGCATGACTGTGAAGCGGCACAAAGAGAAAAAAGAAAAACATTATCCATAATTCCATGTGCAGTAAATACATTAAAACAGAAAGAAAAAATACATTCCCAGAGAAAAGAGACTGAAAATTTTGCTGCTTGGATATTACATAGTATTGAAAAATACTAAAAGAAAATAAACAGACAACTAAACAACCAAAGACAAGAATGAAAAACAGGTCATGCTAAGGGGAGAGCACTAACAGGAGTGAAAGGGAAAAAGAAGGAAATAATGAAGGTGAATATAGTTGATGTCCTTTTCTATACAAGGATGAATACAGAATGTTTTAAACCCATTTAAATGGCCATAAGAAGGGAAATGCTATCCAAAGGATAAAAGTGGAGGGGATGAATCAATTCGGGATATAAAACATATATACCTGCAAATGTCACAATGAACATCCCTGTACAGAAATCTGAAACAAATGAAAATGTCTTTTTCCAAAAATGGAGGACAGGAAGGTAAAACACATCCTGTCTGGGGGTTGTTACCAGTGGGACAGGGAGGATATAAGGAAAGGGTGAAGAAAGGTGAATATGGTGGAAATATTTTTTAACTAAGATATATTGCAAGCACTTTTTAGATGTTCCAATGTGCCCTTAGTACAAGAATAATATGATAATGAAATTAAAGTAAATTAAAAAGTTACAATTCAATGCAAAAAAGTACTAAAAGAAGACATTGAGTGACAAGAAATAGTTCATTCTCAAATTTTAAAATACAGAATTGATTTATCAAAAGCTGTCTATGCACATGTACAAGTTTCCAAAGTTTCTTCTGCATCTTTTCATTGATTTTCAAAGCAAATACTGGGATACATCAAAAATATCCTTTGAAGGTCTATTTCAATTTTTATATTTAGCTTTGTGAGTTAAGAATAAATTATTACATTTTTGTTTAGGACTGTACAGTTGGAGATAATAAAATGAAATCAAAGTTACATTTAAATTTTATTCAAACTTCACAAAGCTACATAAATGTACAATAAATTAATTTTTCCTGAATCAATATAATGAATAAGCATATTATGTGGGAAATTTGGATTTGGACACAAAGATCATGAGAGTACAAAACCATGTGAAACAAGAAATTCTAGAGACAAGTCCAAAATATACACACTATGAAGGAGATAGACTTCAAGAAGAGATATGGAGGAAGCAACTAATGTCTGGGCCCAAGGTGGAAAGAACAGAAAGTGGACAGAGATCCATCTCTGACAAGTTGAGCAGGTATAGTTGGAGGTAGTTTGGATATGCTGGGCTGGAGGATGGGGAGGGGCTGTGGTGCAGCCTCTTCTTCACATCATGCCACATCCCTCTCAGGAGCCCTTTGTGATGAAGAGGTCACAGCTCTGTGACACACATCTGGAACCTACTGCCTACTCCCAAGGGGAGCTCCCTGAGCTCAGTTGCCTGAGAGCAACAGTGCGATTCAGATGATGGAGAATTTTTTCTTTCCTCTGAATAGCGTTAGCGACACATGGCTGAGCCCCAGCTCTGCCACCTGGGCAATGGATATGATCCTTGTCTTTGTGTGTGGACTGGGACTTTACTTACCATTAATGTCTTTCCTGCAGAATAATCCACCCTCACCACAGGCTGGGAAAGAGAAGTACCCGAGGAAGGTAAGAAACCCACAATGTTTTTCTCTGTTCTTTTGTGCTCTCTTCACTTTTCCTAATCAAGTATAGACACTGTCAGAGGGAAAATCTCAGAAACAGAGCATCCTTCTCCTAGGCACTGGCAAGACAAGGCAGGGCAAGAGTGGGCACTCAGTTTTCCCTATGAGCTCTCAGACCTTCTGTGTGGGATGGGGCAGGTGCCAGGGTGAAGTCAATCACCATGACTCAGGGGTCACCGACTGGATTCCTGACTGGTAAAGATGTCTGGGAAAGCACTGGTTCATCAGTCCTCTTCTCATGGCAAGGGCTTAGGGCCACACCTTTCCTTTATGTTCAGCTAACCCCTAGGGTTGTGCTGAACCACTGAGAGCCTCCCATGAGAGGAGAGAATGGCCTCTGGCCTCAGGGATCAACCCCAACTGGCAGCTGAGAGGCACCTGCAGGACCCAGAGCAGCAAGTAACTGAGGGCATCAGTGATGGATCTCATGGAGAAATCCCATTTGTGCTTTCCAAGGAAGACAGAACACATTTTTACACACATTAAAAAGGAGTAAAGGAAAGGAAAGGACACGGAACTCCCATAGGTAAATGTAGAACATCATGTTATTCAGGAACAAGGAATATCTGCAGTTTGTATAGAAAGAGGAGAGGGAGAATGTGGCCTGAGCCCTTTTATTTCTTTCAGTGTCAGATGAAGTGGAGCCAGAAAAAGAGCAAGAAAAGTGGTACTTTAAAAGGTATGTTCTGTGCTTTTCCCCTGAGGGACTTGATCTCACTTGTCCCTGAGCAACCAGACAGGTCAGGGCTCTGTCAGTTGCACAGCCGAGAGAGGGAGGTTCATGGAAAGGAAATCAGAACCCAGGACAATTTCCAGGTTCTGTGAATGGCAAAGCTGTGATGGGCCATGGGACAATTGTGACCCAGTAGAGGGTGGGATGGGGGCTGTGGAATGATACTGCCTTGACTTGAAGGTAGAACTTCCAGGTCCCCCTGTGGCCAAACTCTTTCACTTCCAAAAAGTCCCATTCTTGTTTGACATAACACATTCTTTGTCCCTGAAGGGGAGGTTATAAAGGCAATGGTGGTTGGTGGAATTGGAGGACCTTGAAAATGGTAAAATGCAGTCCCCCGTGTGCCTTGCAATCACTGGTGGTACTCTGTGGCCTTGAACCCTGATGCTTGGGATCCAGAATGTAATATCATGTTCTCTAAAGGACATTCCACTGATCCTCCTGGAATATCCCAAGTTCCTCTTTTCACCATAACCCAATCTCCATTTTCAGTAACTAGAGGTGTCCTCAGAAAACTAGAGGAGACTAAGAACCTGGCTCTACCTTTGCAAAGGTAAGTAATTTGCCACTTCTTTGTGCCCTTCTTCCTATTGGAACCTATATGGTGTGACTGGGGTGACCTAGGGGCAGATTCAAGGTTGCAGTGAGATGTGACTACAGTTCTAGGGTATGGGAGATAAAGGGCTCTCTGAAGTGAATGTGTTGAGCAGTGGAGGGGTCTGGGGCTGCAGGGGTCCACCCCTGCCCAGGCTAGCTGCAGCTTTTACCTTCTGTCTCCTGTAGCAACCTAGGGAAACTACATAAGAAAAAGGGCCATCATCATTTATTAGATGAAGATGCTACAAGTGAGGTGTTGAAACCAGGGCCTGCTAGAGCACACCGGCCACATAGGCAGAGTGTGGAAAATCCTTCTGTAAGCACCTTGTCGACATTGGCATCCCTGGGTCCTCAGACTCAGTGGCCCCTGCCTCCTACTTCACCCCTATCAATACAATATCAAGAAGATCAGCCTGACTTGAAAAGAATCATACTGGGGACTGATCCCCAGAGCTGCATCCTAAGTATCTCCTACCTGACATCTCTCGTCAGGAACATCTCAGGCCTTGACCACTGCAACCATCTTGTTTCATGCCTCCTCTGGTGGTGGGCAACTTCTCAAGCCTTATTTTTCCCCTCATGTACACATGCAAAACACCACCAAAAATTTCTTTCCCCGCAACAAGCTGAAGGCTCCATGGGAGATGTCACATCCAAGTAGTGTGACACTGGGGAACTCTCCTTCAGGAAACTCAGTGTCCAAAACCTTTGGGAGATACTCATCACTAAAAGAGTTAAAATGAAACTGGGGCAGGAAATAGAAAAAAATCAATCATTTTTCAAACCCCTAAGTCCAGACCACTCCCTGCATTCTCTAGACAACATAGTGAAATCACAGGTCAGCAAGCAAGACACAACACTAAACCCATTCCAGAACACAAAAGGGAAACAAAAAAGGCTTGTCAGTTCTCAGCAGTTCTCATGGCTCAAGAACTTGACTGATCCTTTCCAGGAGGGATGCAGCCAGCTTTTCTGGAGCCTGCCCTCTCTGCCCAGCAAGTACCTGGTAGTTACTGCCTGGGTCCATAAGAGGTCTTTCTCTGCATGTCCTGAAACTGTTGAATTTTTCAATGTCTCTAGCTCTTGCCTACTTCAACTTCTAGCTGAAGCACCTCCACAACTACCCCAGGAAGTGTCCCAACCCCAACTTTGGACACAACCCTTGTCACCATCAGTGGCCAAGGTGCACTCCCAGGACAAGTTCCAATGGTCTTTCCCAAACCGACCACCTTCTTCTCCATGTCATAATAGGTCCTGTACAATAATTTGCCCTATATCCCAGCATCAGGCACAATCATTCATCCCAAATGAGCACCAGAATCTTGAATGGCCCTTGCAGAGGCAATTGAAATGCAGGAAGGTTTTAGTTTCTAAGTTCAAAATACCTCAGGAAGCCATTAGCCAACCCACACTCCACATTCCCCAGGGCAGCCAGGACACTCATACCATTAAGTCAGCCTCCTACATTCCTGATAATTTTCAGAGCCCTGAGGTCCACAAGCATAAAGAGAAACAGAGTCTAGATGAACAGCTTTACTGCCCTCCCAGAAGATTCCCAGCATCCCAGGAACTGGTGCAGCCTAAGGGCAAGTTTCCAGGAAAGACTCAGTGCCAGGCGAAGGACAAACACGGGCCCTCCCAGCCCAACAAGCCCTATGCTCTTACTTACAATAGCAGCAATGGTGTGCAGAAGGTGGAGTCCTCACACTCTGAAAGACCCTCTAGGAAGGGACTAGTAATGTTCAAACGAGTTGACCCAAGCAAGAGTCTAGAGCAAGACCAGAGAAGGGACCCAGAAGATCTGCCCTGGAGTTCAGGAAGTCCATCACTGAAGGGCCTGATAGAAGAGGTAGAAAGCTACTTGAGGCCCAAGAAGTGTAACTCAGGACCCCACTTGGCTACAAGCTCAGACAAGGAACGTCTGGCAAAAGTCGAGGAAGATCACCTGGGTAGGAAGTTGGAGCTAATCAAAAAGGGCATGATCCCCGTGTGTGTGTGGAGATCCTGGCTTGTCGCCAACACTGACTTACCAAAATCCAACACTCAAACAAAACCCATGAATCAGGGCTCTCGTAAGGGTCAGCGATCCAAGGTAAACACCTCCCAGGAGCTTTCCTTTCTTGATCCAGAGTCGCCTGCTGTTAGAAGCACATATTGTGAGGTATCGGGTGAGACACAAATGGGATCCTCATATGCAGGCCTTTGAACAAAAGCATGTCAACTTAAGTGAGATCCCAGTCTCACCCCTTCCACAGCCTGCCATTCCTTCCTCAGCTGACTATACTGCAAATGTTGCCAATTCCCTGGAGGAATTTCCTCACAAAGGTCCAAAAGAGAAGGCGACAAGAAAACTGTCAGTTGCTACCCTGCAGAGTCTGTTTACTGCCCACTCAACCTCAGAGCTTCAGAGGGCACCCACAATAAACCAATTTGGTGGCATATGTGCACCAGCAGAGTCCCATCCATCTGGACAGAAGGAAAGCATGCCCTTTCAGTCCAGCATCTCCAATGTCTCGAGCCAAACCCAGCAGATCAGGACTGTTATGGAGTCCAGAAGAGGCAACTTCCTGCTATGCCAGAGCCCAGCAATGGTCAGGCATGATTCACTGGAGAAAAGAGAACATATGGCCTCAGTAGAGCCCTGTCTGAGTGTAACATCACTGAAGATCAAAATAGAGTCCCAGCTTTCAATGGCTAAGGAGAAAAGGGAGACAGTGAAGGTGAAGAAGAAGATGCCACCTGCATGGAAAATATCCACAGGAACCAGCATGATTGCAAACTCTGAAAATGTCAATCCGAAGAGTTCAGAGTCTCTGGGGACCAGTAAAAGCCCCTCCCCCTATAGGAGTTCTATTTCGCAGGACCCAGCAGATTCAGGCCTAAAACCACAGGGAGTTACTGATGTTGAATTCATAGTAGGGCCTGAGTCACAAAACCAGCTTCAGGGCCCAACCAGTGGCACACTTCAAGCCTGCCAGACTAACATGCTCCCCACCACAGACAGCCTTCCAGCTCAGGCTTCTTTGTCTAGCTACCAGAGAATGTCCAACAGCAAGATGGCAAATTTCAATGGCCCATGTGACTTCTCAATGAGGGGAGGGCACAGCCAGGCCCAGAAGAACCCCAGTGTCACCAGAGTTAAGTTTCTAGGAAGGAATTACCCCAAGATGTTAGGTAATCCTGATGAGAGTGAGAACTGTGGAAGTTCCATACCAGGGCAGCAGGAAGAAAGGCTTGAAGGGGTGAGGCCTGTAAGCGCCCGTGTAAATGTCAGGAAAATAGGCACTGTTGGGAACAAGTCATTCCCATGCCCTCCAAAAAAGGGACAGGCTCCTCCAGAAAGTCACATGAAGACAAAGATGAAGCACTTTCTTAACCCCCATACAACAGGCAAAGGGCAGGAAGACGCCCTCCCAAAAGTAAAGCACCCATCAGCCACTAACCAGAGCCAAGGGTCAGCCACAAGCAGACACTTCAAGGACAGTGGAGCAGCTGAAGCCCAGGCACTCACGTCACTTGTTGGACAAATCCTGGTGGCCAAGCTGGGGCTTCAGCATGGAAATGGCCCATCAGAGATTCACTGTCATGAAGATGAAGCCCAAGCCCTGCTCAGCAAACATCACTCCCCCCGAGGCCCATCTAACCAAGAGCCAAGTCAAGTGCTGAGACAAATGTGTTCTGGTCAGCAAGACAGTCACAAAGGCCAGTCACCCTACCAAGAGCAGGTGGACCAGAGACAGGGACAGAAATCAATTCGTGCTGCCCAGGAAGTCTGGGGCCCCAGCCAGTCTCTCAGCATAGGCCAGGTGTGACTGGTACATTAGGCTACCTTCGCCATTACCCAATATCTCATCTTCAAAAAAGTATCCTGTCTGGTAAACGAGATCATATTTCTCACAAATTTCCTGATGAGAAAAGCTTTGTTTTCTCACATAAGCAAGTGGTCTATGTGGTAATGGCTTCTTACCATGAAAATGCATTATCTCCTAATAAAGATGTTTTATCACATCAGAGGAATGAGCTTCTCTCTGCATTGCGCTGGGTGTAGGGAAGGGTCAGCATCTCAGATGTCTTCCTCAAAGTGGCTAGAAGAAGGAAAGGGACACACAGGGAGAGGATAGTGGCATCGATGACTCACCCTCACCCCAAATTCCCTTACTGCACCTTAAGTGTCCATCCTTCAGTCACCTCAGAAACGAACCATAGAAAGTCTTTAGGATTAGTCAGGATGAGCCGATCCAGAAAGACTCTACCTACAGGTCTAGTACAACCTGTCTTTCCCTTTAGCTCTACCTTGAACTTGTGCAACTCTGGGCTGGGTGTACAGAGACTCTAGAGGGTCATGTAGATTTATAAATCACAAAAGGGTGACTCTGAGTGACCCTGAGTTCAGAGTTGGGAGAACCTTACCCCCTGCATTTCCTGATAAAGAATAGAGGCCACCTGCCAAGGAGTCCCTGATGTCTCTGATAGAGAATGGGATGATAATGGACCTTCCCATCCCCTGTTAGCCTAGCCTGGATCTCATGGCAATGTCACCACCACCCTCTCTGTCTTCTCTCTTTATAGCAGTGACCAGGATTGAACTTGCAGCTCTGCCTGTGTTGGGGTGGAAGCCACAGGAAAGCTGCTGGAGGGCACGTGACCCTCCACTGTCACCTGTCTTCCCTTCTGAGTAACCCAGAGTATATAGTAACCATCACATGGTGGGGACAATATAGGCCCAGAAAGAAATATGGAAGAAGAATTGTAATGATTTTAGTCAAGGAATTAGGCAGACACAGACTGAGGTGCCATAAGGTTTGCTGAGGACAGAAAGTCCCTATTCCTTCAGCCTGGATTGATCAGACTGTAGGGACTGAGCCACTCACCCCAGTCACTACTCAAGCCCTACTGCTTGGCCACCCGACTGCAGGCCTCAAGAAGCCACATTAGCTCTAGCACAGACTAGAGAGGAAGCACAGCCTTGAAGAAGGGAAAATTAATTTCTTAATAATGGATTTAATAAGCCTGTATGTCATTGCACCTTGAATTCCTGAAAGGAGTTGGCAACTTCACAGACTCTCCTGAGAGGAACTCAGGAACCCCTGAATGAGGACCAGTTACAAAGACCTCCCATGGAGGCAGAGAGAGATCTCACTGAATCACACATACCCCAGAGAGATTTCCCAGAGACATCAGACACATCGTCCTCCATAGAACTTCCCTGAAAACCACCATGCAGAACATGCACAGACCTCACAAAGAAACCTACACAGGCAGAGCATGAAGTGTCCCCAACAGGATTAGGGGATATCACAGTGCTACCCACAGAGCGCACACACACACACACACACACACACACACACACACACACACACACACTAGGGTATGTCACAATGACCTCTCACAGGGACCACACATATTCATTAGGATATGTCACAGTGATCTCCCACAGATACCCTAAACACAGTCACTAGAGGTTGGCATGTTGAACTCCCACAGACACCATACATGGTCACTGGAATATGTCACAATGACCTCCCTCAGAGACTTTACACACAGTCACCAGAGGAAAGCTCAATGTCCTTCCACAGAGACCATGCATAGTCACGAGGATATGGGACACTGATGTGCCACAGAGACCAAACACAGAGTCACTAGAAGGCAGAGTGATCTGACATAGAGAATACACACAGTCACTAGAGATCATGCAAGCAGTCATTAAGTCATTAAGATATCACAGTGATCCCCCCCCCAACATGGATACAACAAACAACCACTATAGAGCATCACAGTGCCTTCTAAAGAGACCAGTCACTAGGGGATGTCACAATGACATGTGACAGAGACCACATGACCAATCCCTAGAGTATGGCACAGTGACCTTCCACAGAGACCAGACATAGGCACTAAGGGATGGCACAATGACCACTGACAGATACCACCTTGAAGGAAGGAACAATATCCTCCAACAGAGACCATATGTAGTCACTAGGGTATTTCACAGTGAACTCCCAGAGAGACCACACAGACACTAGTGGATGGCACAATGACTTCCCAACAGAGACCATGCACAGTCACTGGGGGGTTCACAGTGACCTTGAATAGAGGTCTCAAATAGAGACCACACAATGTCACTAGATGATGTCACAGTGACCTCCCACAGAGATCACATACAGTTTCCCAAAAGAGACCATACTCACAGTCAGTTGGGGTGTCACAGTAACCTCTTAGAGAGACCACATACACAGTCCACTAGGCAGTGTAAGAGTGACCTCTCACAGACACCACATACAGTCACTAGACAACGTAACAGTGGCTTCCCTTGAGGACACAGCACACAATCACCAAGGAGTGTCGCAGTACCTCCCACAGAGACCTCACAGTCACTAGAGGATGTCACAAAGACCTCCAACTTAGGCCACATGCACAATCACTAGAGGATGGCACAGTGACCTCCATCAGAGATCACACACAGAGTCAATCGAGGATTTCACAATGACGTCCCATAGAGATCACACACAGGCACTAGGGAATGAAACCATGACCTTCCTCAGAGATCTCACTCAGTCACTAGGAGAAGGCATAGTGGCCACCACTTAGACCACATGCATAGTCACTAGGAGAAGACACAGTGACCATACACATTCACTTAGGGATGACAGGGTAAGATCCCACAGAAACCACAGACACATCACTCTGGGATTTGCAGTAACCTCCCACAGAGAACACAATAAGGGATGGCACGGTTACCTCCCACAAAGACCATATAGTCACTGGGGTATGTCACAATAACCTCTCACAGAAACCACACCCAGTCCCTAGGGGATATCATAGTGACCTGCCACAGAGAGCACACAGTCACTAGAGGATGGCACAGTGATCTCCCACAGACCACATACATGGTTACTAGGAATGTCACAATGACCTCCTACAGATACCACACAGAGGCACTAGGAGATGGTACAATGACCTCCCACAGAGATGACACAGTCACTAGGGATGTCACAATGATGTCTGACAGAGGTCACACACAGGTACAAGTGGATGACACAATGTCCTCCCACAGAAACCATGCACAATATTTGGGTTATTACAGTGGCCTCCCACAGAGACCACACTCACAGAGTTACTACAGGCTGACACAATGGTCTCCCACAGAGACCACACACAGTCAATAGGGGATGTCAAAATGACCTCCCACAGACTCACTAGGGGTGGTCAGTCACAGTGACCTCCCACAGAGACCATATGGAGTCACTGGGGGATGTCACAGTGACTCCTAAAAGAGACCATACACAGTCACTAGGGGATGGCACAATGACTTCACACAGAGAACACATGCATAGTCACTGGTGAATGGCATAATGACCTCCCACAGAGACCATGCACAGAGTCACTAGGGTTTGTCACAGTGAGCTTCCATAGAGATCATACACAAAGTCAATGGATTTGTCTCAATGATCTACCACAGAGACCATATACAATCACTAGGGTATATTACAATGACTTCCCACAGAGACCTGACATTTACTCTAAGGAAAGTCACAGTCAACATTCACAAACCATAAACACAGTAACTAGAGGATGAAAAGGGACCTCCAACAGAGACCATACATAGTCACTGGGGTATGTCACAATGACCTCTCAAAGACCACACAGTCACTAGGGTATGTCAGAGGGACCACACACAGTCACTAAGGGAGAGCTCAGTGACCTCCCACAGAGACCACAGTCAGTCAGTCACCAGGTGATATCACACTGAACTGCCACAGAGACCACATACACACTCACTAGAGGATGGCACAGTGACCTCCCATAGATAACACACAGAGACAAAAGGGGATGGCAAAATGTCCTCCCACAGAAACAATACAAAACCACTGGGTATATCACAGTGACTTCTCACAGAGACCACACGCACAGTCACTGCTGAATGGCAAAGTGATCTCCCACAGGAACCACACAGAGCCACCAGGGGATGTCACAGTGACTTCCCAAAGAGATCACACACAGAGTCTTAGGGAATGACATAATGTCTCTCACACAGACCATACAGTCACTAGAAGATGTTACAGTGACCTCCCACAGAGACCATACACAGTAACTACGAGATGACACAGTGACTTCCCATAGAGAACATACACAGGACATCACAGTGTCCTCCCAGAGACTAGGCATAGGCACTAGTGAATGGCACAGTGACATCCCACACAGACCACACACATAGTCACATGGTTCCTAGCACAGTGTCCTTGCACAGAGACTACACACACACACACACACACACCCAGTAATTGGAAGATGTCACAGTGTCCTCTCCCAGGGATCACACACACAGTCCCTAGGGTATATCCCAGTGATCTCCCCCAGAGATCACACAGTCATGAGGGATATCACAGTGACCTTACACAGAGATCACACCCAGAGTAACTAGGGCATGTTGCAGTGAATTCCCACAGAGACCACACACAAAGTCACAAGATTTGTCACAGTGACCTCCCAAAGAGACCACACATGTTCACTAAGGAATGTCAAAGATAACTCTTAGAGACCATAAACACAATAAACAGAGGATGCACAGTGGCCTCCTACAGAGACCATATATAGTCACTGGTGTATGTCACAATGACCTCTCACAGACATCACACACAATAACTAGGATATGTCACAGTGACCTCCTACACAGACCAAAGGCAGTCACTAGGGAATGGCAGAGTGAGCTCCGACAGAGACTACAGACTGTCACTGGTTGATGCCACAGTGACTTTTCACAGAGATTTCACAAACACAGTCACTAAGGGACTTCACAGTGACCACCGACAAGAACCACAGATTGTTTCAAGGGGATATCAGAGCGATTCCAACAGAGACCGAACAAAGACTCTAGGTTATGACATAGGGGTCTCCCCAAGAGACCACACACATAGTCACTGGGAGAAGTCACAGTGACTCCCACAGTGACCATACACATAGTCACTAGGGGATGGCACAATGACCTCACACAGACCAGTCACACAGTCACTTAGGGATGACAGGTTGACTTCCACAGAGAGCACAGGCACTTCATTCTTGGATGTCACAGTGACCTACCCTAGAGACCATACACAGTCAATAAAGGATGGCACAACAACCTCCCACAGAGGCCAAACACAGCCATCAGGGGAAGGCACAGTGACTTCCCAAAGAAACCACACACAGTCAATAGGGGAGGCACAGTGACCTCCCATAGAGACCTCATACAAAGTCTCTTGATGTGTCAAAATGACTCCCACAGAGACCATATACAGTCAATAGGGTATGTCATAGTGACCTCCAACAGAGGTCACAAGTTCACTTAGGAATGTTAGTTAACTCTCAAGGAGACGATTAACAGTTACCAGAGGATGTCACAGTGATCTCCCATAGAGACCATATAATCACTGGGATATATCACAATGACCTCTCAAAAAACCACACATCACTAGGGAATGTCACAGTGACCTCCCACAGAAACCATACACATAGTCACTAGGGGATGGCACAGTGACATCCCACAGAGACCAAACACATTCACTAGGGATGTCATAATTACCACCCAGGGACAGCATACACAGGGACTAGAGGATCTCACAATGTCCTCTCACAGAGCACCAGGGTGACCTTCCCAGAGACAACACACAGTCACTAGGGGATGACATAGTAACCTCTCACAGAGACTCTAGACAGTCACTAGAGGATATCACAGTGACATCCCAAAGAGACCATACATATCAATCTGGGATTTCACAGTGAACTCCCACAGGGAACACACAGTCATGAGAGGATGTCACAGTGACCTCACACAGAAATCACACAAGGTCACCAGGGGATGCACAGTGACCACCAAAGAGACCACACACAGTCACTAGAGAATGGCAGAGTTACCTCCCACAGAGGCCACATATATCATAATGATGTCACAGAAGGTGTCACAATGACGTCCTACAGAGACCACGCAGGCACTAGGGGATGGCAAAATGACCTCCACAGAGATCACACACAGTCACTAGCAACATCACCATGACCTCCCACAGACACCACACAGAGTCAGAAGGGGTTGTGACAATGACCTCTCCCAGAAAACATCCACAGTCACTAGGAGATACCACAGTGAATCCCACAGAGATCACACATAGTCACTAAGGGATGACACAGTGATCTCCCAGAGAGAGCACACAGTCATTAGGGGATGGTACAGTGACTTCCCCTAAAGACCACACACAGTAACTAGGAGGTGGCACAGTGATCTGCCACAGAGAATGTATAGAGACTGACCAGGGAATGTCACAGAGTCCTCCCACAGAGAACAACCATAGGTACTAGGCGATGGCACAATGATTTCCACGAAGACCACACACAGTCACTAGGGTATGGCACACTTATCACCCACAGAGACCACCCATAGTTACTAGAGGATGTCACCGTGATCTCCCACAGAGATCATACAGTCAATAGAGCCTGTCACAGTGACCTCTGAGGGAGATCACGCACAATAACACAGGGATGGCACAGTGAGCTCTCACAGAAACTGCACACAGTTACTAGGGAATGTCACAGTGACCTCCAACAGAAGCTGCACACAGTCACTAGGGAATGTCACAGTGACCTCCCACAGAGACTGCACACAAAGTCACCAGATTTGTCACAATGACCTCTCCTAGAGACCATATACAGTCACTAGTGTATGTTACAATGACTTCCCAAAGAGACCACATATGTTCGCCAGAGAATTTCACAGTCAACTATTACAGAGACCATAAACACAGTCAGCATAGGATGGTACATTGATCTTCCACAGCAGTAGCACAGTCACTAGGGGATGTCACAGTGACCTCCCACAGAAGCCACAGATTGCCTCAGGGGGATATAAGAGTGATCTCCAGCAGTCTCTATGGGATGGCCTAGTGGCCTTCCACAGAGACCACACACTGTCACTGGAGGATGGCAGACTCACCTCCCATCGAGACGGCACACAGGAGGGAGGGTATGGGCACAATGTTCTCCCACAGAAAGCACACATAGTCACTAGGGTATATCACAGTGACCTCCCACAGAGACCACACACAGTCAGTATATGATGGCACACTGACCTTCCACAGCAATCACACAGTCACTAGGGGATGTCACAGTGACCTCCCAAAATTTACACACACAGTCACTACAAACAGTCAAACTGACCTCCCTCAGAGACCACATGTAGTCACTAGGGATGACACTGTGACCTTGCAGTAAGGCCTTACACACAAACTCCCACAGGACCTTACATTGCCCAACAGAAACTTACCACAGATCTTTTATGGTTTTCCACAGAGTTCACACACAATTCACCCAACCCAATATACAGACTTGTCCCTGCCCACAGAGTCCTGACAGGAGATCTCTTTCACACACCTTCCACAGCACCTCTTAGACTTACACAAATCTCATAGTCTTCGGAGACCTCCTCCTACAGAGACCTTAGAGACAGTCAAATGAGACATCTCACTGCCATAGAGACATCACCTTGTTCCAGAGATCCCACATAGAGAAGACACACAGAATTCCTGCAGACACCCCTACATACTTTCTTCCTCATACCATCAGCTGGGTCCCGTACCCAGAACCCTGAGACACTCAGACATCGTCCACATGGCCCCAACATGACGTTCTCTGCTTGGGCAAAAGCTCAGCAATGCTTGTTCCCTTGCCTCTGAACAGAAGAATTACACATTCCAAAGTGCAGCCTGAGTGTAAACCTACAAAATCCTCTTTTGCACAGGTTTTCAATATCTGATCTATAGTTAGAGAATAACAAGTTTTTATATGAACAAAATGCTGCTGATCTCCAGTGAGAGAAAATATCTTATTTGTCCAAGATTATTTAGCATCTAGTCAAATGGTATCAATGCCACATGTTTTCTCTCTTCACTGCGGACAATACCTGAACTCAAGATAACTGACTACTTTGAAAAACCAAATAAAGACCAGCAGGAAGTGAGAGCAATACAAACTATTTGTTGTATTACAAAGATACTGGCAATCTTTCCAGACTGGAGGCCAGTTGAATTTTAATAAGCTGCACCAACAGTAAATCTCCTAAACAATTTGACATTTTATACACAGAAGAAGTGATGGACATGAAAAACAAGATAATAGATAAATTAATAGAGGATGAAATAAGCCAGCAAAAAGGCATCTGGACTCACACTCACCCCAGGAGGCAGGCAAAGAAAGAGCACACTGCTCTACACATGGCAGCTACTGTCAGGTTTGGGGGGTTGCTTTATTTTCAACTGAAACAAGTTGACCAACATCAGAATGTTTCTATTTGTTACAAAATAGTCAGATTCCTGAGACCAGGGGCCTTGGCTCAAGTAGTAGAGAACTTGCTAACCAAGAGGAGATTGAGTTCAAACCTCAGTTCTGCCAAATTTTTAAAAAAGTTATATTCCTGGCATTATTACAAAATTATACTGAATCCTTAACAGCAATATTATATTGTTCCTTCAAATATCCTAATGTCTTCAGGTGATATACATTATATGTTTCTAATATTTTATCTATTATACATATTATCTATGTTATCTATGTAAAAGTCTCAATGTTCAGTGAATATAGCTTAAACTGATAGAATAATTACAATATCTCATTTAAAAAAATAGTAGGAAATGCGTATTTCCTAACACTCAGTCAGATTCATTACAGGGCTTAAAAGGGGCACCATGTTTCAAACAGTTTGGAAATTTTCAAAATAGATCACTTAATACATGTCTGAGATACATGAAACTCCTGGGAAGGATCACTGAAACATGTGAATTAAAGAATAAGTACATTTAATTAACATTTATATTAGACAATAATGAAAGCCCGCACTATGACATCTCCAGTACTTTCCAAAGGGGAAAGACTACTTATTCTCATTACTCAAGAGCAAATCCACTACTTGCCTTGTTAAAACCTATTTCGATGACATTTGTTCACCATGGGTCAGTAGTTCAGTCTCTCAAAGTATCCATCAGGAGGAGAGCTTCAGTCCTTCCTCTAATCAGAAGCAGAAATAAGGTGACACCAGTGCACATTTGACCCATTTGTTCCAACAAGAAGTTCCCTTCTCTTTTCCATAATTACACATTTACATTTCTTAATTTCTACTTTATTCTGGTAATAGCACTGAATCATAAAACAATGGCAGATGGGCATGGATGTCTTCTCCTATTACATTGATTTACATTTTTATGATACTGGAACTTACCCCGGTAAATTTTAAGTGATCAGCACAAAAGAGGAACAATTAGGGAGATTCCATACAGAAAATGCTTTTCAAAGAGTACTGTCACCATTTTCAAGTGGATTTTGTTTTAAGACAGGTTTCCCCTCTTCAGTGAGTGCTGCATGGAATTCATAAGCCTCCGGCCTCAGCCTTCTAAGTATGGGATGACAATCATGCATAAGTTCGTCCAGCTTCAATTAGATTTTTATCATGATTAAATTAAGTGTTATTCTTCAATCTTTTGAATTAAAGTTGTCTGGAATGGGTTTAAAGTCTGAAATAGACAAATATCATAATAAATTGTTTATTCCTAAGACTTGCTATATATGTTGTTCTTCTGTGGCAAGGAAAAGCTGAGCAAGTGGGCTGGAGGGGAGGCTCAAGTGTGGAGCCCCAGCCTTGCAAGCCCAAGACCCTGGGACAGGAAACCTACAATGATCACTGGGCATGAAACCCAGTCGGTGCGCACACATCTGTCACATCCTGCCTAAATGACTTCTGGGTCCAATTTTTTTTGGCTATAACTTGTGCCTTCACCCTAGAAGAAATGGTCAAGGGTTCAATCTGTTATAAGACATTGTCAAATTTTCCAGATTTTCTGACCATCAGTAATTTATTTTAATAAATTCATCTACTGTAAATCATGTAAACATTTTCCATTTTATACATACCAAGAAGAAATGGGTATTAAATATGAGATAATGGAGAAAATAACAAAAATACATTGACTTTGTTTTCAGATTTTTTTACCTGAAAATATTTTGCTGCTAATGAAGTGGGTTTTTTCCCCTGAGGTAGTGATCAAACCATCCCTAGCCCCTGAAGTGATTTTAATGTGACCAGATCAATGTCTTTCTAAATGACATTCAACATGTATTACAAATTTGGTGTTGAGATAGTTTTTATTTAAGGCAGGTCTCAGGTCTCACACTAACTTCAAAGGGTCAGACGCTCCAGAACACGGGGTGAAATGCTGCAACATAGGATGACTTATGAGTGCACTGAGGAACAAAGATATTTCCAAATAATAAAAAAGGGGCTTTCACATTGTTATTCCAAAGAGTCACTCCCTTTATAGACTGCCATAGTGACAGTTTCACCAATTTTACTCTCAATAGGGGACTCCCACAAGAAGAAATTTCTCCAGGCTTTCCCAGAAACCCACAGCTCTGCTCCCCTTTCTGTCCTGCTCACAACATTACCAAAGGACAATGCATCCAGATCCAGATAGTCAGGGGCTCCCTAATGGCTTCCCGAATAGGTTCTGGAAGGTTGGTCAGACTCATAATCCCTCTTGGAGCACAATCCTTTGTTGTACTTGTGCCCATGGCAAATGTGGATTGTTGCATTTTCCAAGTAGGCTCAGTTTCCATGGTTCCTCAGAGGTTTGCTGAGGATCCACCACTCCTTCGGTCACTCTGTCATAAGAATAGCTCATTGCATCACAGACATGTGCTCTGTGCGCCTCATAGCCACAACACCACAGTGTCACAAATGACCCAGAAGTTACAACAGTGCTGAGCCAGCACAGTAGATGAGGACTGGAGAAAGCTGTCACCCTGTCTAGGAAGGGAGGTGGCACAGTTCTTCAGTTCTGCCAGTGTGTGTGTTAGCAACTCTCCCCGTCATTCACTATGACAACGTCCCCCAGCTGTGCAATGCCTACCACTCTTGCCTCCTCTTTGTCCAGAACTTGGAATCGCCAACGTCTGAGCCCTGATGCGTCCACTCTGTCTATCATTCCTACTTAACTCAGGGACATTTCTCTCAGCTCAGAGGTCATCCTTTTTATTACAGTAACACATTACACACTTATTTACAGTGCCCAGAAAATCCTTGTAAGGTGTCTCAATTGATTTTGTTCCCTGTGGTCCCTGGACTAATATGCACTTGTCATTAGCAACTCACTCAGTGTCTCCAAGGTCAATGTCTTCACCTAGAATGAAGCAAGGTAATTTTATAGCACAAAACTAGAGTTTTGTATGTATTTGAAACTTAGTGTTGCCTAAGTAAATCTCCTTTCAAGTAATTTTTCAAACCACTTTTGGGCACGTGATATTTAGCTGGTTTCTACTAATTGACTTTGATGTTAAAAGAGTCTTCTGCAATCCCAGCCTTGACTTTGAACAAGTTATAATCATGGGGTTATAAAAACTAACTCTTGTTTTCTCCACACTACCTGCTAACACCTGTACTGTACCCTCGTGCTGGCTCCCCAGGGTTTTGGTGAAATCTGGGGTGCCCATGGCTTAGCTGTTCATATTCAGATGAGAAAAATGAGTTGGTTATGTCAAAGAACAAGAAGAGGTCTGACAGCAGTCATTACCCTGTGTCCCCTCCAGGCACCTGGCACTGAAAGGTAAGCATCTCTCCTGGGCATAGCTGGTCATCAAGGGAAGGCTGCAGGGCCAAGGCTGGCAAGCAGGAGGGCTGCCTTCTTCATCTGCTGTCTTGGTGCTTCTTCCTCTTCCAACAGATAGACCACTGACCTTGGTCTCTGTAGCTTTCTCTTCTTATACTGTCTTAGATTGGGATCAGAGTGACCATAACCACAAAGGTAGGGTTTAAACATGTTCCCTCCTGCCCTGCTTTTATGAAAGAGACAAAGTGCAATTGAGGTTAGTTTTTTCACGTGTGGTAGAATTGACAGTGAAACCCTATGGGACTGGAGATTTCCTTTTCCTTAGGTCACAACTGAAAATTCAACTTCATTCATGGGTAAAGAACTATTTCAGGTCTCAAGCTTGTCTTGAAGAGTGTTTGAAGTTTGTGGTTAGCAAAGAGGAACTCATCCATTTCTCTAAGTTGTTCATTTGATGTCTGCAGAGTTGTTTGTAGTGCTCCTGCCTTATCTGTTTGAGGTCTTCCTGGCTTACGATGACATCTGTTATTTCATGGTATTGATAAATTGTGGCTTCTTTGTGTTATTCTTCACCTGTGTTCCTAGAAATACTTTCACATTCAATGAACCACTTTTTGTTTCCACTGATTTTTGCATTATTTAAATTTTACTGTCATCTGTTCTTATCTTTATTGTTTCCTTCCGTGTATTAGTTTTGCATTTACTTTTTTGGTTTTATCTGTTTCTCTTAAGATAAATGTCCCCCAAAGGGGAAACTTAATTACTTGAAGCGAGACTTACATTTTAATAATATGATCATTTAGGGCTATAAATTTCCCTCTAAGTACTGACTTATCTGCATCCCATAAATTTTAAAGTGTTGTTTAGTTCAGATTATTTTCTAATTTCACAAGAGACTTCCTCTGTGACACATAAACAATTTACAAGTGAATTGGTTAAGATTTAAGTGTTTAGGAAATATTTTTCATCTTTCTCTTAGTGATTTCCAGTTAACACGATTATACATTCTAATGTATTTTGGTGGTACTGGGGTTTGAACTCAAAGCCTCATGCATGCTAGGCAGGTGCTCTACCACTTGAGCCACTCTGCCTGCCATTCTAATTTATTTTCTATGATTTGTTTTAAATCTGAAAAGATTTGGTTTATGAACTAAGATATCACCTATCTGGGAGGATGCTTATGTACATTTGAAAAGAATGTATATCTACTTGATACAGTTGGGTGATAGCGTTGCTCTGTCCTCTGTCCTTGCTGATTTTCTATGAGTTTTATTCATTACCAAGAGAAGAGTGTTGAAATATTTGATTCTTCTAGTGGATTTGTCAAATTCTGCATCAAGTTTGATTGGTTTCCTCTCATGTGATTTTCAACTCCTAACATTAAGTGCATATACACTTAGGATTGATTTGTGTGCTGATGTCATTACGTAAATTCCCTCCTAATCCTGCTAATGCTATCTGCTCTAAAGTCAGCTTTGTCCGATATGAATGCCCCCACTTCAGCTGGCTTTTCTAACTCTTTGCTTGGGATAAATTCTCTCATCCTTTCACTATCATCTGTATCATCACATTGGAAATAAGTTTCTTGGAGAGAATAGAAGATTGTTTTCTGTTTATTTTTGTTTTTTACACTATTGAGAGAAGGGCCTCTACAACTTGAACTACTGAAGCCTAAGCTACTTCAAATTCACAATTCTCCCATCTTCGCCTCCTTAGTAGCTGGGACGTCAGAAGCATGCACCATAACACCTGGCTCTAAATTATTTTTTAAACTTAGTTCTGACACCCTCTGTTACCTTCACTGTTGTAAAGCAGCAGTTTAGAGTTTTAAAGAGCATTCTGCCAATCTGTTCTGACTAATGGCCAAGATGTATCTGTATTTAGCTCCATGTGTTATTAAGTATTTGTCAATTGTGCCTCTGTTTCTCATTTCCTTGTTTCTTCCTTTCTTTGAGTTATACAAATACTTTACTGGCAGCCCTAGAAATTATAATCTTGCATCTCTACTTCTGGCCTGTCCACAGAACTCAAATCCTAACTGTACAAACCACACTGGGAAAACATATAGAAGAAAATGTCCTCTTGCTTTATCATGTGATCAAAGTCCAGTCCCCTTGTTGTGTTTGCTCTTGATCTAATGTCTGCATATGAGGGAGAACGTATGATTTGTGGTCTTTTGGGCCAGGCTAACCTCACTCAGAATGATGTTCTCCAATTCCATCCATTTACCAGCGAATGATAACATTTCGTTCTTCTTCATGGCTGCATAGAATTCCATTGTGTATAGATACCACATTTTCTTAATCCATTCGTCAGTGGTAGGGCATCTTGGCTGTTTCCATAACTTGGCTATTGTGAATAGTGCTGCAATAAACATGGGTGTGCAGGTGCCTCTGTAGAAACCTGTAAAGGCTCCTTTTTAACAAAGAAATAAACCTTTGTAGAGTTAGAGAAGGGCATTCAGAGGGCATTTTGGGCCAATAACAGTGCCATATGGGACAACTAGGGTTAATGTTTGAAGAGAAAAATTTATGTTGAAGCTGAAAGTATAGAAAATTTTAAGTGGGAAGTTTAGAGACCACAGTAATGTGTTGTTTTGGGGACTATAAACTTGAGTTAACAATTGGCTTACAAGGGCTGGGTCTGGTGCCAGGTGTGAGGTGGGGCTAGGAGCAGGACTTGTGCAAGGTGCCACTCCCTCCACACACACCTGGGACAAGCGAGTCTGTCTGCCTAGGCCTGATCCTGTGGCCTGTCGCCCTTCCCCCCTTCCTGTGTACTCTGTGCGCGTTTATTGTAGGGGAAGTGGCAGCGGGCTGCAGCCATTGCCACATGTGTCTGGCAGCCCAGGATGTGTTGGGCCTCTCTATGGAGTTTCTTAGCTATGGCAGGCATTTTTGCTGTGTCCAGGAGCTGGCATCCTGTGCACAAGTGCACCAGTTTGTTTTCCCTCCTTCCCTTGTGGGGGTGAAGTTACGGCGTGAGCATGGCAGCCACAGTTTTGTAAGCACTTTTGTAAAGCAGCTGACTTAAAGTTACTTTAGATTGAGAGGCCTGGCAAACTAGTTGGAATAACTTAAGTCATAAGGGACCATGTTACAAGTTTTTCGTGGGAGGCAGGGTTCCAGTAAGCCCAGGGAGGGGAAGGCAGATAGAGACAAAGGACATGTGGTGAGACCATGGAGGAAGCAGAAAAGGTGTCCTGACATTTTAGGTAAGGGAGGGGAAGGCAGAACCTTACACATGAGGGATCAGACATCACCTGTGTCTCTAGGTCACTCCCATTGACTGGTACTGGAACATTTTCAGCAACATGAAACCTCCATTCTCCAGTCGCTGTCAAAGGAAAAAGGGACATTAGATGGGGGGGGGGGGAAGAGAAGCAGTCATCAGATGTCATAATTAAACAGGATTCTGTCAATGTAGCATGAGGCGTTCCCAAATAAACCTGGGGCTTGGTCTCAGCCCACAGGGAGGGGCATGAGCTCCCCAGAGCCAGAAGGAGTTGGGCAGGGGAGCAAGAGGTGCAGAGAGAAGGCTTAAAGTGGGGATAAGAGAAGGCTTGGCCATAGGGACTCTCCTTTTACTTTTCAGTGCCTTCACAGAAGGTGTAGAGATCCCTGAGAATTTTGGGTCGAATCTGCCATCTAGTGGCCATTTTGAGTCACTGTCCAATTGGTATTGTGGCTAAGCCTCATTGGAAAGAAAAATGAGTTTTTTTGCCTGTAGATCAGGCGAGGGCTGTAGGGGCTTGAGGTGGCCAATAGACAGCCCAGAGGGGTGTCTGAGGGAATTTTGGAAGGTCCAGCCCCCATGATGAGAACCTATCCAAGGAAGAATATGGTGGGTGTCCCCGAGATATTCTTTTCCTGGACAAAACATGACGTGGAGGCCCTCAAGGGAACATCCTCACCAAGCGGATCACCCACTACCCGGTTCCTGAGCTGAGTGAGTCGGGACCTAGTTGAACCCCATCAACTTTCCCTTCCCTTCTAGAGTATAATAAGGCAAATCCACGACATTGACCCGAGAAGACACAGTCCTGAACCCACACCAGGAAGCCTGCCCAGACTGTGGTCCAAGACCTTTGGGGAAGGCTCATCTTTCTCCTGGCACAGTGCCAGACTTAGAACATCTACAAGGTGGGGCCCAGCACAGACCCATTCTCATGTGTTCGGTGTTCCCACGCCAGTCTCCTCACCATCAGCTTCTGCCTCATTGGGGTTCCTGAGGCTCCCACTGGGCCAGGAGAAAATGAGCACAGGATTAATCGTCCAAGCCTGGCATGTTGAGCTGCAGCAGAGCTATCTGAAGCTTGAAGCAAGACAAGTGTGGAGGTAGACAGAAAGCCTCTGTGTTCTGCTCCAGCCAGATGGCAAGAATGGAGAAGACCCTGAAGGCAAATGGAAGGGCAGCAGAACCAGAGGCCTGGCCTTGCCTCTCTTTGCCTTGCCACAACTTACTTTTGAGTCCTTTGCTTATGCAAAGACTAGCAAACCTCAGCCCAGGTCCTATGTCTGGCAGACAAAGTAGATAGGCAGAAACTGCAGGAAACCTCAATGGAATCGAGCTCAAGCTAAAAGGTTTGAACACATCACTCCTGTTCTGGGATTCTCTACACACTCCTCTGTGTGCCTCTGGGCCCCTTTCCTGCTGAAATGTCAACCCCACTAGGACATGTCCTACTAGCTGTCATGCAAATAGTGCCAGTGGCCCTCAAATTGTGGTTCCTGCTTCCTCACCTCCATAAGCACTATTTGCGCTAACACCCATAAAACTGTCCACTTGAGAGGCACCGCCTGCTCTTGGAGCCCTCCCTTTGCCCCTGTGGGACAGCTGAGTCCCTTTGGCTAAGCAGTGAGGCTCTCACATCTATTTGGTGGTCTGGAGGGTCAATGGGGTGGGCAATCTCTCAGGTAAAGGCTGTCTTGTGTTGGTGGACTCTCATAGGTGCCTGCACTGAGGCCTTAGAAACTGCTCTCCCCAGCAGGTGCTCAGGACCACACCCACAGCTCTCTTGGCTTCTTTGTAGTTCAGATAATCCCAAGACCTCTGATCTCTAGTGAGAACCACAAGAGTTTGGGGACCCAGAGTGTGCCCAGTCCTACCCAAACCCAGGCCTCAAATATCCCCACACTTGAGGCAGGTGCCCACCATCTTTACACAAGACTTGCTCACCTTTTGAGTTCATCTTGTTGGAACCATAATTAGAAGAGTCCATGAAACTGTCACATCTACTATACCTGCTATGACACCTAGTGTTATTGGATGACTTTCTAAGGTAATGAAGCCAAGAATAACAGGATTTGTTTTCTCACTTAGCACAGTATACTAAGTGCCTGAAAAACTTGCCATCACACAGTAGGTGCCTCAAATATATTTGTGCAAAAAGAGATGAGGCTGCATGACTCCTTCCCAGATATTTTACTGGGCCTGGGATCCTCAGTAATGTAAGAGCTCCCTGATCTGCTACATTTACAGTCGAGATGACATTCCCCATGGAATGGGGAAAAGCCTTAGAAATCAGGAGAGTGCTTTGCTGAGGCCAGTGGTGAGTGAGGACCAAGGCTGAGAGCCTCTAAAAGGGAGACTGGGAAAACACAGAAGAGCCCAAGCCCTAGGCAGCTGACTTCAGAGGATTAGGCCCATGACAAGAACTCCCAGTGTTCAACACTCTTTGTCCTGGCAACACAGTGTATGCGGTTTTACTGAGCACATTGGAATATACAATCTCCTCAGGACAAGAGCAAGGAGAATTGTAAGAAGGGGAATGACAAAGAATGAAATGCAGCCCAGGTATGGTTTTTCACACCTGTAATCTCCACACTTTGGAGGCTAAGGGAATTGCATGTCAGGTTCAAGGCCAGCCTGAACCATGTAACAAGACCATCCCTCTCAAACAACTAAGAAATCAAAAACAGCTCACCCAAGTCTGAGTAACACAACGGAATCCAGAGACAATCACCAGTGTATCCATAGAGATGCATGCACACACACACAAAGGCCTATACAAACATGTGCATTTTCATGCACATTCCTAACACTGGGTATCAGTGGAGGTGTTTGGAGAGGGGCTTGACAAGCAGCTTAGGATTTAAAGACCTGGAACATGGAGGTGTGGGGATTTCCCTACATTGGAAACTAGGGCCTGGCAGTAAACAAAGAGCTCCAGAGTATATCTCAGGACCAGGGCTAATCCTGGCTACTGGGGAGGGAGTTAGCACAAGGAACACTTGCTATCATCCTCCTGGTTCCGGATTCACAGGTAGAGAACTTCCCATTCTTTTAAACCTCTCCCTTGCACGAGGATTCCTAACAGAGTGTCAAGGGCACTCATGACAACTAACTCAAACTAGCTAGCGTAATCCATTCATACCTGTCCAAATGAAATTATGCACACACAGGCATACAATAGAGGGTGGACTTTTGTGCAGGTGAGGGATGGTCCTGTTCCCAGAGTCAAATAGAAGCATACCCTGCAGACAGCAGCAGAAGGACCCAGAGACTATATTGGGACCAGGCAGCTGCTCTTGCTGATTGTGGGGCTGAGCTTTCCCTCTGTGGGTGACCCATGCTGCCTTTAATTCTTGTTGCCCTCACCAAGAGGTGACAACCCTAGGACAGAATGAGGGTGGGATGTGAAATTCCAATGTCAGAAACCTGTCCTGGGTCATAATCTCAGGCTGGTGGATAGGAGTCACAGGTAGACATAGGTATAATGCCCAGTGTTATGACAACTGTGTAGGCCTGCCATAAGAGGAGCTGCTGAGTGGTCCCTTGAAGACACATACTGACTTTTTCTCCCCTGGTAGAACAACAAGGGCTGGCTTAAGGAGACCTCCCCACAGTATCTTTTGTCACGGTCCTGCCAACCCTGACATCCACACACCTGATTTTCTCCTGTACTCTATTGTAGGTTCCAGAGAGGCTTCTTTCTCTTCTTCAGATCAGATTCTATTCAGAATTTTAATTAACAAGAAAATGCTCATGAATCTCAACCTCTTTCAAACAATGAATTTTCTAAAAGCTTTGCCTAAAAACTGACATGAGCATTTTATGACCCTGGAGAGAACAGCTACCACCCAGTCCTCCTCAATGATGTGTAACAGTGGGAGACAGGAGGACAAGGCAGAAGCCACAGAATACAGAGAAGAGGGTTGACCTGTCATACAGTGCAGATTGCAATATTCCACTGACTCTAATATTAGACGGTACATGGACCTGCCTTTCAGCAATCAACTCATTCTGAGCAGCCTATGAGGGGCCCTTGGGCTGAGCTCTTCCAAGCATGTGTCCTGCAGGAGGCTCCCTGTCCTGCCCAGTCCCTCCCATCCATTGATGATGCAGTGAAGCTGAGTTGACAGTAGGCATATGGGTCTTACATCCTGGATGCAGGTTCACTTATCATTGTTGTCCACCTACTGAAGGCTAATTGGACCTGGTGCCAAACAGTGCTCAAGGTCAAGGATGCTGTCCAGGAACTGTGATTCCCTCTAATGACAAACCCAACATGGTGTCTATAAATTCTGACATCAAGGTCATCCCAGTATGACTCAAAAGTCCTTTCCTCTCTCGGGGATCTGCCTATTTGTCAGCCATGCTCACAGACTCCTGGGCCTGGTGAACACATCAGCCATCTCTACCCATTCACACAAAGCCCTACACTCTAAGTTTCATGTTATATTACAAAAGGAGTGGGTCAGCCATGTCTGGCCTCAAACAAAGGCCTGAGGTCTCAGTGCAGGAGACCAATGTGTGAATAGTTGCACCTCTCTTCCATCCCTGCACAGTAATTGGAGGGAGCACACATCCACAGTCCAAAGGTTGATCTGAAGTTTTGTGTTAAAAAAATGACCCTCTTCAGTTGCTTCTGCAAATTGAATGGGAAAACAGCTCTTAGCCAGGCAATACAGGTGTGCAGAACAAGTCTAAAGGACACTTGCTACACCCCCCCACCCCCCCTGCAGAGCCATTCACAGCATCTGTCAGCATGAAGTGCTATGCTACCAGGCCTGGAGGAAATGCCATGAAGTTTGGCATCTACTGTCAGTGAGTAAAGAAAATTATGGTTATTTATGCCAAATGATGTTATTCAATTTGAAAACTAAGTAAACCTTTTATATGATGAAATTACAATAATGTGTTATTGAGTCTGTAAATATCAGGTGAACAATAGTAATTTTCATAGACTCATTTTTATACCACAAAAACAACAAAAAGAACAAATAAACTAAGAAAAAAGGAAGTAAAGCTCCTTTTCCATTGGCTCATCCTCTTTGGAAATAAGGACAGGGCAGGAATGATCCTCTGATGGGAAAAATGCCTGTGAACCAAAGAAAGCCACATCTGCACAGAACAGTTGACAGCTGACACCATCCTGGCCTGCACAGCCACTCCCACCACCCATTACCATAAAGTGCTCTTCATGGCCCTCAGATATGGCAAGAAGCTGAGTGTCCTCACTGATCATCTCCAGCTCCATGTCCTCAGGTATAGACCTGGGAGAACTTATTGTTGGTCCTGACATAGGATTTGGCTCAAATCCTTGGGCCTCTGAGGGAGATGGATCAGGCTCTGCATTGGGCTGAAGAGTCAGCAATTGAGCAGTTAAAAGCCCTGCAGGAGGAGACAAGATCCTCATATGAACGCCTTGCCCTCATGCTTTCAAAAATCAGAAAAGGCCAAGGTTGCCAGAGAAGCCAGAGCCCTGACTGCAGAGAAGAACACAGCCTAGACTGTGGTCCAAGTGCTGTGGAGTCACAGGCTCTTCATTCCTCCTTGCCCACCTCATAAAATGGAAGGTCCACACGGTGGGGGCCCTGCACAGACCACTCCTCATGTGCCCAGCATGCAAACCCAGGCTCCTCACCTTCATAGGCTGTTTCATTGGGTTCCAGAAACTCCCATTGGAACAAGAGATGTTGGGCCAGGCGCAGCTCCTCTGAACCAGGCATATGGAGGTTCAAGTACACTACCATCAATTTGAGGCAGGGAAACTGACTAGGTTCATAGAAATCCTCCCAGTACATGTTAAGCCACGTGTGAAGGATGTAGGTGAGTGCCCTGGAAGCACATAGAAGGGCAACAGAATCAGAAACTGGTCTTCCTTTCCCTGCACTGCAGAGTGAATTTGGTGGACATGGCATCCTGTGCCCATCCTTACCTATCCAGAGGACAGAGAGACCAGACCAAACCTTTGTCTGTGCAGGAAGTGGCAGGGAAGGAAAAGAAGAGGGAGATGTTGGGAGCCACCATGGGAGAGTGCCAAGGCTAAATGGTCTGAGCACATCTCCCCTGTTCAGGGAATCTCTATATACTGCTCTGTGTGTCTCTGTGATGTCAAATCCACTAAGGCATGTTCACCTGCTTGGCTTCCACAGGGCCCTGGTGTCCCTCATATATTGTGGTTCCAGCTGTGTCATTTCCCTAAGCAATATGTGTTGACTTTCGTACAGGTGAAGGAGTGTCCTGCTCCCAGGGTGATGCAGGATGAACTGCAAGCAAGAGCAGAAAGGCCTGGAGCTAGAAGTGGGATCAGACATTGCTCTAGCTTTTGGCAGGTCTGTTTTCCCTCTGTGGCGAGCCCCGCTGCCTCCACTTTCTAAAGTCCTCTCGGAGGAGGTGACAGGCTAGTGAAGGAATGAGGGTCTGACTGTGCTTTCCAAAGTCAGGACCCTGACCTCTGTGATAGTATCAGCCTGCTGGATTTTACCCACAGATAAATATAGGTAGGATAACATGTGTTACGATACTGGGTCAGCCTTACAAAGGAGTATCTTCTGAATGGTCCCCAAATGACATTAAAAATTATCACTCCACTGGGAGAGAAAAAATGGTTTACATAAGCAGGTATCCACAGAATGTCCCTAGTCCGTGTCTTCCTAGTCATGACACCCACACACCTGCTTCTCAAACTGCCCAGTTGTCATCTCTTCATCAGATAGGATTCTACTGAGAGTGTTCACTACCAATCAAATGCCCACAAACTGCCCGCTCTTAGAAACAAGGGATTTTCCAAAGTTTGGACCTACAATTTGTGTGAGCTTCGTTAGCTCTGGATTGATCAGCCCTCACCAGGGCCTCATCACTGAGGTGTAAGAGGGTGAGACAGGAGGACAAAGCAGAAGCCACAGAAGACAGACAGAGATTGACTTTTCACACCATGATGATTGTGATCCACTCAGTACTGGATTCAATGGTGTATGTGCCTTGCCTGACATTCATCTCTCAGCTTCTTCTGAGAAGGCTGGGAGGGGCCACTGATCTCTACTACTCCATGGAATTTGTCACCAAAGTGTCCCCATGCCCTTGCCCAGCCCCTCCCATCCATGCATGATGCAGAGAAACTGAGTTGACAGTATGGGTGTGGGATATGGCTGCATGGATTTAGGTTCCATTACCATGGCTGTCCTCCCACAAGTCGCTAAAGTGACTTGGTGACAAACAGGGCTTAAGGTCAAGGAAGCTGTTTAGGAGCTGTGAGTATCTCTAGTGACACATCGAGCACCTTGGGGTACAATTTCTGACCCCCAAGATTTTTCCATTTGAGTCCTACTACTTCTTTCCTGTCTCAGTGTGCTGTCCACCTCGTGTCCATGCTCAAAGCTGCCTGGGCCTGGAGAACCCAGCACCCTGCTTTACTCTTTCACACAAACCCCTAGACTTTCACCTCCTATCTACGTAACACATTGAGTGGGGTCAGTCAATTCAGACTTAACCCAAAGTCCTGAGGTCCTGGCACAGAAGACAAATGTATGCTTGGCTGCCCCTCTGTGCAATCTCTGAGTGCATACAGCCGGTTGTGGTGGCCTATCTCCACTGTTCAAATGGAGAACTCAGGTCTTCGGTTATAAATCAACTCTTTCCATGGTGCTCTTGGTTATTAAAATGACCAGAGAATGCCAGGTCTGGACAGAGGAGGTCTGAAAGACACCTGTGAACACTCTGCCTGGCACCGCCACTCACACCATCCATTACCATGAAGTGCTCTTGCACCAGGTCTTGAGGCATGGCAATGAACTTAGTGTCCTCATCGATCCACTCCACATCCATGTCGTCAGCCATAGGCCCAGGAGAATTTGTTGTTGGTCCTGTCATAGCATTTGGCTCAAATCCTTGGGCCTCTGAAGGAGGTGGCTCAGCCTCTGCATTTGGCTGGGGAACCATCACCAGACCTATTAATGTAGCTGCAGAAGGAGACAAATCCCCAGATGACCACCTTGGCCTGATGCTTTTGAACATCAGAGATAACCCCAGGCTGCCGGAGGAGCCAGAGCCCTGACCCTACAGCAGGAAACCTTCCTAGACTGTGGTCCCAATGCTGTGGGGTTGCAGGCTCCTCATTCCACTTTGCCCAACTCCAGAAGTAGGTGACAACTCATGTACCTGTTACTTGAAGATCTTCAGGATTAGGAGGGTGTTAGAAGTCCAATAATGGTTGGACCAGAGCTTGGGATTGGACCAGATCCTCCAGGAGTGTTGTTCAGGCCCACCACTGAACCTGCATTCTCAGGAGTTAGGTAGCCCAAAGTACCCTTTCTATCATCCTCCTTGTGCCAGATTCACTGGGAGGGCACCTGACATTCTGACAAATCTCTGCCTAGTTCAAGGAATCTCCGAGTATCAAGGCAGTCAGGAAGGCTAACTCCACAAATCAGGGCCCTCTTTTCATATCCATTCCAACTAAACTGCATCCACAGCCAACAATGGATGGTGGACTTTTGTACAGATGAAGGAGTGTCCTGCTCACAGCAGAAAAAACTAGAGGCAATTGCAGAAAGTCCTGGAGTGAGAGTTGGGACCAGACATTGCTCTAGCTTTTTTTCAGGTCTGTTTTCCATCTGTGGTGAGCCACACTGCCTCTACTTCCTAATATCCTCTCGGAGGAGGTGGCAGGCCAGTGAAGGAATGTGCATCTGACCCTGGATTCCAAAGTCAAGACCCTGTCCTCTGTGATAATATCAGTCTGCTGGACTTTACCCACAGGTAAATATGGGTAGGATGACTTATGTTATGATACCAGGTCAGCCTGACAGAGGAGAATCTACTGAGTTAGTCCCTAATGATACAGAATGATTATCATTCCACTGGGAGAGAAAAATCAGTTTGTATAAGCAGGTATCCACAGAATGTCCCTGGTCCAGGTCTTGCCAGTCACGACACCCACGTACCTGCTTCTCACTCTGCCTAATTGTCAGCTCTTCACCAGATAGGATTGTATGGAGAATTTTTATACCCAATGAAATGCCCACATTTGGTCCTTTCTTAGAAACAATAGATTTTCTGAAGTTTTCAGCTAAAATCTTGATGAGCTTTGATGCCCCGGAGAACTCAACCTTCACTGGGTCAGTCCTCATCACTGAGGTGTAAGAGGGTGAGACAGGAGGACAAAGCAGAAGCCACAGAAGACAGAGATGGGGATGGACCTGTCACACCATGCTCATTGTGATCCAGGCAGTCCTGGATTCAGTGCTGTATGTTTCTGGCATTCAGCTCTCACTTCTTCTGAGTAGTCTGTGAGGGGATATTGGTATTTACTAACCCAAGGAGGTTCATCACCAAAGAGGGCCCCTTCCTTTCATCAAAGATTCAGAGAGGCTGAGTTGACACCATCTGTGTGGGATATGGCTTCCTGTATATGGATTCCAGTGTCATTGCTCTCTTCCTCCTGGAGGATAAACTGACCTTGTGTCAAAGAGAGCTCAAGGTCAAGGATGTGTTGAGGAACTGTGGGTCCCTGCAGTGCACCTGGGCCTATACATTCTGACCTCAAGGTTTTCCCACTGGGACTCTAAATTGCCTTTTCTGGTCTCAGGGTGGTGTCCAGCTCTTGGTCTGGCTCACTGACTCCTAATCTGGTGAATTGAGCAACCCTAATTTTTAATACAAACCTCCAGAGTATAACCTCCTCAAAGAGTGTGGAGGCAGGTCCTGGGCACTCACCTAAATGCCTGAGGTTCTAGCACATGGACAAATGAAGTCCTAACTGTTGCACAGCTACACACAGCCACACCCACACAGTAGCCCACACTGTTCTCGGACATGCCTGGCTAGACAATAATACAGATTTGAGGTAATAGAGCTGGGTTCATAACTGGCCCCTATTCCAGCCAAGTGTCTTACCCTGGACAGGTCATTGTGGTTCTCACGTCCTCCCCACTCTCCCCTTTTTCTCATTGAGTAGTCACCCTAGCATCTGCTAGCTAGGAAACCCTTGCTTTTACGTGCCCATAGCTACCTGTGTTACTTGTGGCACTCAGAACAGTTGGAAGATGTAGGTAATGCACTAATATGGAGAAGGGACAATTAGAAGGGTAGATAAGGGCAACAACAAAAAAAATGAAATGCAGGCATTGCAGTACACATCTTCAATTGCCATACTTTGGAGGTTCGGGGAAGAGCATCTCAAGTTCAAGGCCATACTGAGCCACATAGGAAGATGCTGTCCCTCAAATGAATAAAAAATGAAACACAACTCTACCCAAGCCTGAGTTCCATAATGGTATGAAGGGAAGATCATAAATGTGTATATAGAAATGGAAACATATGGACAAAATGGCTTATGCAAGCTCACATATTTATATGCACATTCACAGCCCTGTGTACCCCTGGAAGTGTTTGAGGGTATTCAGGACACTGCATGATATTTGAAGATCTGGGAGGAATGTGGAGGTGTGGAGACCACCCTTATGGTGGGAACAAGGTCCTGGGTGGACCTGGACAGACAGGTTCTCTGTCAGGACTAGGGCTGATCCTGGCTTTGGGAGAGGCAGGTATCACAAGAAACCCTTCCTGTTATCCTTGTGGTACCAGATTCCCACTCTGATGAACGTCTCCTCTACTCAAGGCCACTTGAGAGAGCATCAAGGGCACTGAGAATGGCTAACTTCACACAGTAATGCCATCCAAACAAAACTATACACAGACACACAAATGAGGATGGGCTTTCATGAAGGTAAGTAAAAATACTGCTCCCAGTGCCACAAAGCAGAATGAACTGCAGGCAGCAGTAAGAATGCACAGAAACAGCAAAGTGAACCATGCAGCTGCTCTTGTAGATTGCAGGGCTGAGCTTGCCCTCTTTGTGCAACATCAACTGCCTCCACTTCCTCCTGCCCTCACAGAGGAGGTGACAACCCTAGAAAGGAGTGATGCTAGGACCCAGGATTCCAATATCAGGGCTCTGTCCTGAAGGAGAATCTCAGGCTGATGGATAGGAGCTACACTATAGGCAGTCCTAGGTAGGACGCCCTGGGTTATGCTTGGTGTGCCTGCCAAAGGAGGAGCTGCTGCGTGATCCCCAAGGTCCACCTTTCGCTTTCTCTCTTCTGAGAGAGCAACAAAGACTGCTATCAGGAGGGTTCCCCAGAGTGTAAGTGGCCCAGGTAATGCCGGCCCTGACACCCACACATCTGCTTCCTCTCCTTGCCCAATTTTGGTCTCCAGAGAAGATTCTTTCTCTTCATCACATAGAGTTCTACATATAATATTTATTATCAATAAATTGTTAACGCATGGCCCACTCCTTCAAACCAAATATTTTCTACAATTCTTGACTAAAAATTGGCGTGAGCTTTATGTCCATCAACTGATCAGACATCACCCAGGAAGGCCTGGGTGATGTATAAGAGGATGAGAAAAATGACAAGGGCAAAGTCACAGAACACAGAGATGGAGGTTGATGTGTTATAACACACTGACTGTAGTCACCCAGTGAGTACGAGATCAGATGGTGTCATGAACCTGCCATTCAACACTCAACTCTTTCTGAGCACACTGTGAGGAGCCCTTGATCCAAGCCATTCTGAGGAGTGTGTCACCCAGGAGGGCACCTGCCCTGCCCACACCCACCCTTCCATGGAAGGTGCTGTGAGGCCAAGTTGGCAGTTGTGTGAGATATGGCTTCCTTGATTCAGGTTCCCTTATCATTCCCATTCTCCTTGAAGCTAAAATGACCTGTCATCACTAGGTATCAAAGTTAAGGTCACTGTTCCTGATCCTGGGGACCCTGTGATATGCCCTTCACATTCATGCTCCAAGACCTTACCATGGTGACTCTAAGTCATTCTTTCCTCCCTCAGGAAGCTGTCCAGCTTCTGCTCATGCTCACAGCCTCTTGGGTACCCACTACCCAATCTATCCTTTCACGCAAACGTACAGGCTCAAACTCCCTCTCACTTTCACTAAAGGAGTGAGGCCAATCATTCAGAATTCACTCAGAGTTCTGGCACAGGTGATCAATCAGGGACTGGCTGTCCTGTTCCATTCCTGAATCTACATAGTAACTGCGTCGGCCTTTGTGCAGTGTACAAAGTGGAGTTGAATTATCTATCAGATCAAGAAAATGGCCCTGCTCAGGTTGCTCCCTGGATTTCAATGGGAAAAATGTCCCTGCACCAGGGAATGCCAGATTTGGCCAGAAGGGTCACAAGAATGCCTGCCTCCACTATGATTGCACAACCACTTACATCGGTTAGCATTAATTGCTCTGCCACCAATTTGGGCTAGAATGTCAAGAGTTGAGTTTTATACTTAATCAGTACCTTTTCTACGGTCACAGATCAAGGCCAGGTAGACTCACATGATGGAACCGGCATCGTTGCCTGATGGAGCTCTGGAGTCTCTTTGGGAGCTGTCTCAAACTCCACAGCTTTTGAACGAGATAATTTGAGCTCCACATCCTCCAAAATAGGTTCTGAAGTTGGTTCCACACCTTGATGTGGTGATACAACTACAGGAAGAGACAAGATCCCATAATTCTACCTTGCCTTCCAAAGGCAGAGATTATGCTAGGTTTACTTAGTTGACTGACTCTGAAGGATGAGGCATTGGGATATCACGTACAGGGATCATCCTACTGAGTCCCAGAATCATCCTCTAGGAGTAATAACCTGAGCCACCTACTCTGGACAACAAACTGGGCCAAGAGCAGGACACTGCATTGCTAAGTCACAGCAGTGGAAATCCTCTGGGGTCACCATTTGAACACTCTGTTGAGTTCATGCTCTGTTGCGGTGAACCTTCGGTTGCTGTCCCTGGTTGTGGGGATGAAGATGGGGTCCCAGAACAGCACAGAAGGCACCATTTTATCCAGAATTTCTGCCTTGGAGAGTTTCTCCTGGGAGACGTCACAGAGGAAGTTGGCTGGCACATGTTCTCCCTGGTTTGGGGCCAAAGAGGGACAGTTCAAGCATGGAGACAGTAGCTCACTGGAAAAAGGACTTTGTCATAGAGTCAAGTGACAAATACACACAGACACACAAACACACACCCACAAGAGGAGGGATCTGTTGTGGTCTCTGAGAGATTAGACTGGTTTGTGTGCCCCTCCTTCAACTGCCCTGTACTGCCCTCTGTCACCTTTGGGGTCCTCTGGAAACATCTCCACTGGCATTGTGGTCAAATACTGATGTAGTTTCTCCAGACAGAGGCTGGCCTCCAGGGTTGGTTCTCCTGGAACGTGAGCCTCTGCACAATGGGAGACATTGAGAAAACATCCTTTACTCTATAAGGTTTAGAGAGATATGAGTTTGTTACAGTGGATCAGGACAGTGCTTGCCTGGCCAACAGGGTTCTAAATTCTCTGGCCCATATCCAGGAAGTGAGGGCATCTCTGAAGGTCTCCTCAACTGACACTTTGTCTCAGACAAGACATCTCCTAGGTTCACTATGCTGCTGAATGCTTCCTGGACTGCTCCATGTGGAAAACTATACATTGTCACACCCACATCCCCCAGACCACTGTCTCCAGATGGGTCTGAATGTGCCAGTGCCCAACTGTGAGGAAATCAAGTTAGGTTCACACCCAGTGCCTCTTTCCAACAAGGCATGTGACCTCAGACAGGTTATTCTGGCTCTCATGACTTTCCTCGTTTCATTACTTGTACTTTTGGGCGCATCCTAGTATCTGTCTCATAGAAAGGCCTGAGTTAGCCATGACTGTCTTACCTGTCATAGTCTGGAACCCTCAGAGACAGCTGGCACCTGATGCACATGCACTAACTTAGAGATGGGACAATTGAAAAGAAGGAGGAAAACAATATAATGCAGACCAAGTGTGGTAGTCTCCACACTTAAGAGGCTAAGGGAAGAGCATCTAGAGTTAAAGGCTACCCTGATCTCCATAACCAGTCCTCATCTCTTATAAAAATAAAATTGAAACACAACTCAACACAGACGTGAATAGCACAGTGCTAGCTAGAGAAAAATCACAACTGTATGCATAGGGATGTGTACATACAGACACACAAAGGCTTATTATGAACATCTACATTCACAGATAATCACATATGCTCTCACAGATACGCATGGCCATGTGTGTGAACACAGGCTCACAAGCAGACACACTGACAAGGATGAGGAATTCTGACTCCCTGACTGCAAAAATGCAGCCGGTCCACAGAGTTGACTAACATCTGCTCTACACTTACATTCATTTGAAGAGCTGAAGCCAAGACAGCCTTCCTGGACTGGTTTTATTCCTCTTCTTACACATTTCCAAATGGTAAAATCTACTGGTTGAAACTTGCTTTCAGGCATCAAACGTTGTCAGTTCTCAAAATTAGGCCTGAATTCTGCCCTTCTTGAAGGCAGCCTTTGAAGATGCTTCAGCCTGCACTGCCCATCCCCAGTCAGTAGGGCTATGTGTTATTATTCTGTCTGCCTCATGATCTTGTATTAATATCTTAATAAAGGTGTCTCCCTCCCTGTCTTGCGTCTCAGCACTCCAGTACGACTTGCAGAGTCATCCAGCCAAAGCAGCCTTCGGAGGCTATGGTCCTAGATGACTACAAGCTCGAGAAGGCCTGAGCATGGACACTCAACTGGGCTGCTTCCAAATTCCTGACCCACAGAAAAAGAGTGTAGTATTTTTTCTTGTTTTACTATGCTAAATGTTAGAGAAATCTCTTACACAGCTATAGGGAACTTACAGATAACAGATGGCAGGCCCATATGCTAACTACTGGTGGCATCCAGCACTGTTCTACAACCTCAGGGTCTCACACTGGGAGCCCAGGTTCATCGTGACACCTGCTCTACAAGAAAGCATCTATGGCCTCAGCAACAACCCTACCACGTGCATCTGATGGGGGTTGATACTTAACAAAACTGAAGTGACGAAGTGTGCTAAGGGAGCTCTGCCTCATGGACTCCTCCTCAGCTCAGTCACTGCTAGAAGCTGGGGTGTGGGAATTGTTTCTCTCATAGAAGAAAGATCTCTGTTATCTCAACATGCTCCTTAATTTACCTGCATTCCCAGAATCTGAAATTTTTTCAAGTTGAAATGTAACCATGTGACAACTTTCTGATAATCGGTGTCTCTGTAGAACATTCTTCATATCTGTAAATTAGAAAAACAAGGATTTTATATTCAAACAATTATCTTCAGATATCCATTATTTTGTATAAATATCTACAACATATATAGAAATATGAAAGCATGTATTACCAATTGTATTTAAAAATCTGGAAGAATGTATATCAAATTGATTAGCCTTACAAAATTGGATCAATATCAATTTATACTTCTAGTACTCAATTATACCAACAGTCAAGGTAAACAGAAATATACATAGAAAACCCTAAGTAAGTTTGAATCATGTTCACTGTTTGATGTTCTTCTTTCTTTTCTGTTTGCCATCATTATCTTGTTCATGTATGGATTTGGCTTGACATGACTGTAGCCATCCTGGTTCATAACCACTATGGTGGTCCCAGAGTAACCCTAGTCAGTTTTTCCAACAATCACTATTAGACAAAACCACTAGAGACATTCATGGAGCTTTAAATAGGGATCCTGGCTCCCAGATGCACCTGACTCTCAATATTAAGATAAACTGAGAGCATTCCAGCCAGAATGAAGTCACTTTTGTCCTAACTCACAAATATGCCATTCTTTCTAACCCATATTTAGGGAATCCAAGTGGTCTTGCTGCCACCCAGAGCCATGCTTCTGGCAGTAACTCCCCCCAATAAATTCTACTCTGTGCAACTGTAGATATGTCTAGCCCTCGTACTTTGGTCTCACAGCACCTAGGGTGGGCCACATACACTAGGACCAAGTTGTCCTAAATACTGTTGAAGACAATAAATGGAACCCACATGCTTAGCTCTGTTACCTCTCAAAATTTCACTAATATGAATGCTATTTTCAAGATATGACATGCATACATTTTTGTGGAACTGGGGTTTGAATTCAACATGCTCTACTGTTTGAACCACACCTCCAGACCATTTTTCTCTGGGTATTTTGGAGATGGGGTCTCACAAAGTATTCTCCTGTGCTGGCCTCAAACTATGACCCTCCTGTTCTCAGCCTCCCAGTAGCCAGGATCACAGGCATGAGCCACTGTTGCCCAACAAGCCCTTTGTTTGTTTGTTATGCATCTATTTAGTTTGGCAGCACTGAGGATTTACCTCAACACCTCAAGCAAACTACCCCTTGAGCCAGTTCTTTTCCTTTTTTCTTTGAGGGAGTTGTTAACAAGGTTTTTTTTAATAAACTTTTTATTAGGATATTCGTTATATGGGGGGATTGACAACAATTCCGAATAGACTTGTACTGTACATTGGTTACATTGTCCCCATTATCTCTTCCCATTAACCCTCTCCCCACCCCACTTAAAGCAATTGCAAGTTTTCTCAGTTCTACTTCACAGAGGTACATGAAGTCCATCAACCATATACCATCACGTTAATCTCCTTCATTTACTCTCCTCCTCCCACTAGTACACCAATACACACTGTATCCATTTTACAGTCCTGTTTTTCATTATTAATATTTAAGTTAGTGTTCAAAGGGGTTTCTCAATGTATGCCCAGTTGGGTAGACTCACCAGTTCTTTGGCTTTTAGTTTAGTTTTTTTTTTTTCAAGTAGACTCTTGCACTTTGGCCTGGGCCAACTTGGTCCCTCAATCCTCCTTATTTCTGTCTTCTGAATAGCTGGGATTGCCAGCCTGAACCACGTAACAAAGCTTGATTTTATAATAGGGTCTTGCTAGTTCCTAATCAAGTTGAGCCTGAGACTCAATCTTTTTCTCCATTTCCAGGGTAGGTGGGATTACAGGCATTTGCCACCACAGCCAGCCAACATGCCCTATTCTGAAGTTCAAAGCTGACTCATTTTCTACATATATGTTTATCCATGCAACCACCACTCAGATCAAGAAGCAGAAATTTATTATACCTCATAAGCACAATTTTGATGTTAGGTTGGCATGCAGTTTGTGAATGAGATTATTTTTAGAAGGGCACAATTCTACAAGGGTAAAGAGAAAAGAAAGATAAGAGCAACCTAATTTTGGAAGCTGGAGCTCACTGGGATAAATTGAATAGTACATGGACAAGTAGAACTGACCTGGCATATCCAGGAAAATTGAAACCTAAGACAGCAATGGGGAAAGCCCAGAGGGAAGTCAATTTAAATAGAATGCTAGGAAGGTGTTCAGAATTAGTAGAACCAAGTTATTCTAACAGGATGATTGTGAACTTAGATTCCAAGTGTAATGGCACATACCTGTAAGCTCAGCACTCAGGAGGCTGAAGCCAAACAATCACACATCAAGGCTATCCTGGACTACATAGGGAGAAGGAAGGGAAAGAGGAAGGGGAAGGAAAGGAGAAAGGAAAAAAAAGAATAATCTATAACGTAAGTGAACTTCAAAAAAGTCAGTGTCACAAAAGACAAAGGAGGATCAACCAGATTAAAGGAAACTAAAGAAACATGACAGCTAAATGGAATGCCTGATCATGATTTTATGAAAAGATAAAGATTCAATGAGGTTGAGATGTCAGTTCTTCCTAACGTGACCTATAGATTCCATGCAACCCAACTGAAACCCCAGCAAGCTGCTTTATAGATAATGACAAGCAGACTTAAGAGTTTAAAACAGGTACATGAATGAAACAGGAAGTTCTCAAAGGGAGAGGTACAAATGACCAGTATATACAAGAAGAAATGTTCAACTTCCCTGGCTACAACAGATATGCAAATCACAACAACACTTACATTTCATCTCACCCCGGTTAGAATGGCTGTAATCAAGGGCAATAATAACCACAAATGCTGGCGAGGATGTGGTGAAATGGAACCCTTAAACATGCTGGTGGGAATGCAAATTAGTACAACCACTTCAGAAAGCAGTCTGGAGATTCCTCAGAAAGCTAAAGCTAGAACTGCCATATGATCCACTGATACTGCCCCTGGGCATCTGCCCAAAGGAACATAAGACAGGATACAATAAAAACACCTGTGCACCCATGTTCATCAGAGCATGACTCACAATAGCCAAGCTGTGGGAACAACCCAGGTGTCCTGCAACTGATGAATGCATAAGAAAATGTGGTGTATACACACAGGAGTTTTACTCAGCCAGAAGGGATAATGATGTGTGGTTTGAAAGTGAATGCATACAATTGGAAGACATCATGTTAAGTGAAGTTAGCCAGGATCAGAAACACAAAGGCCGTATGTTTCTCTCATACGTGGAAGATAGGCCCAAAAGAAAAACATACAAACTCAGATGTAGAACGTGTTTGTCATAGTAGAACTGTTCCATGGAACTCAGGGAAAGAGGGAAAGGAAAAGAGAATGACAGAGCATCAGTAATATCATAAAACATAACATCTGTGAAGGTAGAGGATATGAGGGTGTGTACTGAAAGCTGTTGAAAAAGGGGGGGTGGGAGGTAAAGGGGTAAGGGAGAGCAACAGAAGGGACTGAACAGAACAAAATACACTCACAGAGGGGAAACACAGAGAAACCCTTTGAACGTCAACTTAAATATTAATAATGAAACAAGAACTATAAAACAGGTACAGTGTGTGTCTGGGGGTACTAGTGGGAGGAGGAAGGGTGAATAAAGGAGATTAATATGAGCATATACCTTAGATGGACTTCATATACTTATATGAAATAGACTTCATATACTTATATGAAATAGAACAAAGAAATCTCTTGCAAATGCTTTAAGTGAGGTGATTTTTAGGAGGAGAGATGATCAGGGCAATCTAACTAATGTACAATATAATCCTAATCAGAACTAACACTATGAGTTCCCCCCATATAACAAATACATCACAATAAAAATTTTTTATAATAAAAATAGTTTCTGCCAGGTATCGAGGGGGTGGTGGGGAGAGGGAAAGGGCGGAGTGGGTGGAGGGGGCAGGGGGGGAGAAATGACCCAAGCATTTTATGCACATATGAATAATAAAACAGTAAAAAATTTTTAAAAAGTAAATAAATGAGAAGAAGAGAAAAGAAAATCTCTAGTTTACATGGACTAGAAAGGCAGGAGCTGTGGATATAGCTCAGAGGTTGACTGTGTGCCTAGCAGCCACAAGGCTCTGAGTTCAATCACAGCACAGCAGGAAAAAAAAAAGGCAAAAGATTCAGATCAGCCAGCATGATACTGAAGAATGAGGTCAGAGAACTGACACTACCCAATTTTGAGACTTACCATTTACACTAATAAGAAGTGTGGTGTTAGTGAAAGCATAGAAGGTGGATCACAAGTTCACAATTGAGTCCAGAAATAGATTCACAAATACAGAAAAGTGATTTTCTTTGGCAGCGGGGTGTGGCAGTGCTGAGTTTGAATTCAGGACCTCGCATTTGTTAGGCAGGCACTCTTAGCTTGGGTCACACCCTCAGTCCTTTTTGTTTTAGTTGTTTTTCGCATAAGATCTGGTGCTTTTTGCCCAGGTTGGCCTCAGACAGTGATCCTGCTATGGACAGTCTCCTATGTAGCTGGGATTAGAGACACGCACCTTCACACCCAGCTTATTTGTTAAGATGAACTCACATTAAATTTTTGCTCCCACTGACCATCAACCACTACCTCTTGATCTCCACCTCCAGAGCAGCTGAGGTTAAAAACATGAGCCACCACCTCTGGCTATAAAGTGATTCCTGACAGAGGAGCAAAGGAAGTTCAATGGAGAAAGGACAGTCTATTCCATAGAAGATGCTGGATATCCACATGTAGTAAATAAGTAAATCTAGACACTGAGTTACAATTTTTACAATAATTAATGCAAAATGGACCACAGAGACACATGTAAAACTTATGTTATGAAAATAACATAGAAGAAAACCTAGGTGACCTTGGGCTTTCTCCACAAAAATGTGTCAAAATGCAGTAAACACTGAATTTTGGATGAATCTAAAATAACCTACTGTAAACACTTTATTTTGTAGACAACAAACTCAGGCCCATAGAGATATTCTGAATTATCTGAGGTCCAGGCTTCATTTCTTTTCTTTATGGAAGTATAAAATGCATGGATAATTACTTCTAAAGAATTAGAATTGTGCCAAATTGTAATGTCAGTACTTGTTAACTTGAACACAGATTTTTTTTTTTTGGTGACACGGGTTTGAACTCAAGACCTCATGCTCTGTAAGCAAGCACTCTTACTACTTGAGCCACTCTGCCAGCCCCAGAATTTTTTAAATGAGTAAGAACTGTGATTAGGAATAGCTTCTCTTCTTGTAAGTAACAGAAGAAGAATGGAGGGCTGAGGATACAGCTCACTGGGAGAACACTTGCCTAACATGTACAAGGCTCTGGTTTCCTTCCCCAGAACCACACACACACAAAAAAAGATGGACTTCATTAATATTCTATTTATTGTGATCTCTATACTACATGCACAAATGTGTACACACAATTTAATGAATAATAAATACTTACGTACTCTTTAGATTACTTGAAGAAAATAATTTACTAATATACTTGAAGCCTTGCCATTCTTCTCCCCAAACATAACCACTCTTGTGAACTTTGGGAAATCTGGACATTGCTCTTTGTTTTTATCATGTTTTAGCTATTCCTAAACAAGATAGCAATTAGTTTTGTATGTTTTTGCTGTGTTTGTTCTTTTGGGGGTTCACTGAATTTCCTTAAAGATCTATACTCTTAATAAAATTTAGAAAAAAAATTTAAACAGTGAGTATATTTTTTATCAAAATTAAAGAACACCAGAAGATTTGTCTTTCAAAATGATCAACTATCAAGCCAAAGCACTTACTCTTCACAACATGCTTTTAGAGCTGACCAAAAGGTAAGAGCAGACCAAAAGGTAAGCGCAGTCCTCATTCTATAGTGCTGAGAAATCATGAAAAAATAAAAGGTAAAGAACAGAGGCCAGGCACAGTGGTTCATGCCTGTACAAATCCCAGCTACTTGGGAAGCAGAGATTAGGAGATCACAATTCTAGTACAGACCAGGCAAAAAGTTAGCAAGACCTGGTCTAGAGGTGTGGCTCAAGTGGTAGACTGCCTGTGCAAACACAAGGCCCTGAGTTCAAAGTCCAGTACCACCAAACAAACCCCAAAAGGTTGCAAGACCCCCATCTCTATCAACAAGTTAGGCATGGTGGTATGCACCTGTAATCCTTCTGCATGAGGTCTCACAGTGAGGAGGATTGAGGTCTGAGACCCACCCGAGGTGGGTGACTACTACTCAAGACTGTCAACTGAGTACTGGTGGCTCATCTCTGCAATCCTAGCTACACACAAAACAGAGATCAGGAGGACTGTGGTTCAAAGCCAGCCTGGCCAAATAGTTCATGACACCTTATCTCAAAAGTACTCAACACAGACACAAAAAAAGAGTTGTTGAAGTGGCTCAAGTGGTAGAGCACCTGCCTAGCAAATGAGAGGCTCTGAGTTCAAACCCCAGTACCACCAATGAATAGATAGATAAAGAGTTTCACACAGGGCTAGCCTTACTTTTTTTTTTTTTTTTTTTTTTGTGGGACTGTATTTGAGCTCAGGACCTTCCACCTGCTAGGCAGGCACTCTACTGCTCAAGTTGTTCTGCAAACCCTACCTGGCTGTACTTTCTGAATCCCATTTTTCCTTTCAAATCTTTTCAAGTCTCTAAATCCCATCACTTCAGTTATATAAGTAACTGAAAATACCCTTGCAGTGAGCTGCTGAAGACCCACTGAGCACTCTCCCTCTCCTAAGAGTTATTTCAGTAGAAAAATCAGAAAGCACTTCCAAAAATGATTTCTGCTAAAGAATGTTGTTCTTGATCAAACAAAGTTCCTAACATTCACTTGCAACAGTAAATTACCTTCCTCTCACCTGTCACGGCACCTTAGATCCTTGGCAATAAAACTTAGTCATTAAGACCAGATGGCTTCCTTCTGGGAAAGCTTCAGCTGATGGTCGATTATTGAGCCTAGGTAATGACAGTTAGGAGTAGTACAGTATAGTGAGGCAGCTTTCATGTGAGTGATGAATTGTAAGATTTATAAATTAATGCTGGTGTAGTGGTCACACCTGTAATGCCAGCAATTGGGCAGCTGAGGCAGGAGGCCAGCCTGGGCCATGATGCACACCTTGTCTCAAAAAAATTAAAATAGGCTGACAACATGGCTCAAGTGGTAGAGCACTTGCCTAGCATGCACGAGGCCCTGGGGTGTGTTAAAATTACAAATACCATATCACTCTTACTTGACCAGGAAGGTAGTCAAGGACACTGTTCTGTTCTTTAATATTTACCTCAGGTGACTTTTAAGAGTTTGGGGGCTGAACTGCAGCTCAAGAGTTGGAGTACCTCCCTAGGTGGCACAAGGCCTGAATTCACACCCTAATGACACACAAAAAAAGTACTGAGCAAATATGATGTTCAAAAGATGCCTCACTGCACAAGTACACCGTGACAGTGAATGTGCAGAATCTTAACTCAACATTATGACAACCAAGTTCCTGGGCATAACAAGGTGAACTTCAAAACTACTTCCACATTAAAATAATGCTCACCCTTTTTAGTCATCTCAGAGGTCAGCAGTCCTTGTCTTCCAGAAGAATTTCTCATACTGATGTCAGCCAGCACATGTAGAAATGACAGTTCTGATTTTAAATGTCCAAGCTGGCTTCTCAGATCTTCTGAAGGGTCCATCACGCAGAATCTGATTTGTGTATTTCCTGAAATGATTTTCTAAAAAAGCAAGTATCAGAAAAAGTTATTCCAACTGCTAATAATTATTTCACCTAATACCCAATTTTCCTCAAAACATTCTCATTTTGTTCCTCATTACCTCTTCACATTAACCTGAGGATTTCCTCAAAACCAATGTGACTACTAACACCACAATTTCAAGTTTCAACCAAAAACACCCAGTTACACTACTGTATTGGACACCTGGGTGACATAGTGACAAACATTTTCTCAAAACAGCATCGAGAGGAGCCCTGAGCAGCCATGGCTGTAGAGCAGGATGCCAGGACTGCAGCGCAGTGGGAGCTGAGCACAGGTAGCTTTGAATGTCTCTGACCTGCAAGGTGGTGAACTACATCATGAAGTTAATCTCACCTGTCAACTTCATGTCCACATCCCTAATTCCATGGTTATGAGGATGACCTAACATTACAAGCACTGTGGTGATATGTTTTCACATTTTCAAATAATTCAACCAGTGGAGTACATTAATTTAACTTGATCTCTGGTCACAGAAAGTATTTCTGGAAATAATTGACATCAAAGTATTTTGTGAAATGAAAGAATATAGAATACAGAATATTGCAGCTGTAGTTGCCAAATATTTGGAAAATCACAAGTGTAAAGATTTAGGTTATTTTAAGAAGCTATATTTATATATAAACACTATATGAATATATATGCATACATACATATATACATATATCCTTAAAATTTATTAAATTCAAAAATGATAAAAATTCAAAATTAAGGAAGGTAGTTTTGATAAATTTGCAATTTGGGCTTCTTTCAGGAGCACAGGTCATAAAATAGCGAATGACTGTAAATGCATCACATGTGAATGCTACATTGAGTAATAGCTTTCAACTGCAAAGACTATAGACACTAATTGCTGTATGCTCTATTTCACAAGAACTAACACTTAATAACTTGGAGAACCTTTGAAATTTTATAAACTATTACCTTACAAATGTCCAAAAAAGTTGGCCCCAAAACTCCTAGACATCATAAACAGCTTCAGCAATATAGAAGGATACAAAATCAACTTACAAAAGTCACTAGCCTTTCTATACACCAACAATGAACCAATTGAGAAAGAATTTGGAAAACAATTCCATTTACGATAGCCTCAAAAAAATTCAAATACCAAGGAATAAACTTAACAAAGGCCATAAACAAACTCTATTATGGGAACTAAAAAGAAGTGACCTCTGTAAGGGGAACTACTGAAGAAAGAGATCAAGGAAGACTATAGAAGATGGAAAGATCTCCCATGCTCATGGATTGGCAGAATAAACATAGCCAAAATGGCTATACTACCAAAAGCAATCTACAGGTTCAACACAATTCCCATCAAAATCCCAATGAAATTCATCATAGAAATTGAAAAACCTAAAGTTCATTTGGAAACACAAAAGACCATGAATACCAAGACAATACTGAGCAAAAAGACCAATGCTGCAGGTATCACAATACCCAACTTCAAACTATACTACAGAGCCATAGCAATAAAAGCGGCATGGGAGTGGCACAAAAACAGATATGAAGAACAGCAGAACAGAATAGAGGACCTGGATATGAATCCACACAGCTGCACCCATCTTATTTTCAACAAAGATGACAAAAAAAAAAAAAAAAAGATGGAGAAAAGACAGCCTCTTCAACAACGTTGCTGGGAAAAGTTTCTGCAGGTTATCTGCCTGCAGAAAACTGAAACTAGATCCATGCCTGTCACCCTGTACTAGTATCTACTCAAAGTGGATTAAGGACCTTATTATCAGTCCCCAAACCTTGAAGGTAGTACACAAAAGAGTAGGGAAGCAATAGATATAGGCAAGGACTTCCTCAGAGGAACTGCAGCAGCCCAGCAACTAAGAGAAAGGCTAGACAAATGGGGCTACATGAAATTAAAAAGCTATTGCACAACAAAATAAATGGTCTCTAAACTGAAAAGACCACCCACAGACTGGGAGGAAATATTTGCTAGCTATACATCAGACAAAGGACTGATAACCAGATTATATAGAGAGCTCAAAAAAACCAAACTCCCCAAAAATGAATAAACCAGTAAAGAATTGGGCAACTGACTGAACAGAACTTTTTCAAAGAAGCCCAAATGGCCAAAAACACATGAAAAAATGCCTACCGTCACTAGCCACAAAGGAAATGCAAATCAAAAGCACACTAAGATTCCACCTCACTCCTGTTAGAATAGCTACCATCAAGAACACCACCACCAATTGTTGGCAAGGATGAGGGGGGAAAGGAATCCTCATACACTGCTGGTGGGAATGTAAGCTAGTACAACCACTTTGGAAAACAATATGGAGGCTTCTTAAAACACTAAATATAGAATTGCTATATGATCCAGCAATCCCTTTCCTAGGGATATACCCGAAGGAATGCGATTCAGATTCTTACAAAGGGACCTGCACACCCATGTTTATGCAGCACTATTTACAATAACCAAGCTATTGAAACAGCCAAGATGCCCCATTGCCAATGACTGGATTAAGAAAATGTGGTATTTATATGCAATGGAATTTTACTTAGCCACAAAGAAGAATGAAATTTTGTCATTCTCAAGTAATGGATGGAACTGGAGAACATCATCTTAAGCAAAGTTAGCCAGGCTCAGAAGGCCAAAAATCACATGTTCTTCCTAATATGTGGATGATACATCCAAAACAAATGCAGTAATATCATTGGACATAGGTCACACAGTAAGGGGAGAACATGCACAGGAGGAATAGGAAAAGGGAAGAAAACCTAAAATTTGAATGTGGTTGATGTGCTCTCTCTAGAGGACCAAATAAAGTAATCTTAACCTGACAGAGGCCAGTATGGGAAGGGGAGCAGGAAGTAGTGACGAGGTCTGGCAGATATATACCAATGTGGGTTGCAATACACAAGTGCATGGAAGCAATGCTAGGAATCTCTCTGTATAGCTATCTTTACCTCCAAGTAGCAAAACACTATGTCTTTCTTATCTCCTATGTTTTCTCTTCAACAAAATTGAAGAGCAAGAAGGTGGAACAGGTTCTGCCCAGAATGGGGGTTTGGGGGTGCAGGAGGAGGGGCAGGTGGCCCAAACAACGTATACGTATGTAAGTAAATGTAAAAATGATAAAATAAAAAGAAAAATAAAGACTAAAAAAAAAAGAAATTGTGGGGAAAGGCACTCTAGATGAATGTGTCCCAGATGTACTTCATAGTGTTCCCAGAGGGTGGTCACAAAAGACCCTGGTTAAGAAGATCTCAGGTGTTTGGCATCCTGAACAAAGAACTGGATGGGAACAAACAGATTGCAAAGCAGGAGCCAAGTTTTATTGACAGTGAAAGCAGAAAGTACACTCCATGAGAGGGAGATGGAGTGAGCTTTGAGCAAGGTGATCCAAGAGCAGAACCTGGAGTTCAAGACATATACTTTGGTTAAGGTGCGAATTTGTAGGCTTATATAACGGGTGAGTGAGATGGGGGGCATTTGGGTGGTACTTAGGAGTAGCTTTAGGTGATTGACAGATTTGATTGATAGGTGTATTGTGCATGTGAATTCACTCATAATTGTATGCATGAGATGCAGTCCATACTCGTTAGGTTATAACTAGGGGATCTGGGACAAACAGGTCACTAGCACCAAGAGTTTTCCCTTATGTGCATGACCCAGTTTGGCTAAACCCTTTAGTTTAGTCATCACAGCCACCCAGGATGCTGTGACTAGCTGTACTTACTTTTACCACAAAAGGGGGATTTCTGAGTAGTTTTGGGGAGAGCTAGTCCACCTGTTACCTGCCAGGCAATCTGCAATGAGGCCACCTGTTCCCAATGTGCTGGTTTGTGTACTTTCCCTGAATTTCCTGCCTCAGTAACAACATACTGAACACCAACTGATTTCTATTTCTTCTAGGAGAAATGTTTATGTTCAGTCCTGTATTGGGGTGTTAAGTAACACTCCAACTTTCTTTTTGGGTGTTCAGGAAAATAAAATTCAAATTCAAATTTTGTAACATGAGTATGTATAACAAACGTGAGACAACTATAACTTAATTTCTTTATAAATGTGACATTTTAATGTTTAAAAGATGGCAAATAAATGTCAGTGAATGAACAAGTTATAATGTATTTTGTTAAACTAGTCCTTTGTCACCTATGGTTGGCATGACAGTGCTGTTATTGTTTTGTCTTTTACTATTCATGTATAAATACATGTGCACATACATAATGTTTGTAACCATAGTGTAAATACATAATTTGTATCAAAATTTAAAAATCAAATGCACTCTTCTCATTTGATACGTAGAAATAAACATGCACTCACTACTTATTGAGTACCTTCTTTTTTTCCATCATCTTCCTATTCATACAACTCTGTGATTTAGGGATTAAAGATGAAAAATTTACATAGAGTCAAACAATGAAGAGTTAGGACTCTAAAACTTTTAAAATCATCATTCAAAATGACAGCACAATATTTCATCAACGGTATCTACGGCAAGGTATTTAACCATTGCCTTTGGCTTCGCTCAATGCTTTCTTTGCTTTTTTCTTTGCTTTTTGTTGCTGAGATTGAATCCAGGCCCTGTTCATGTGGAGCACATACTCTAACACTGAACTACGTCCCCAGTATCCTTCCCAATGTTTTCTGTGTAACAGCTCTGCACTTAGCCCTCACGTGCAAATCCTTGCTCTAGTCACTGTTCCAAAGGACTTCTTGTCCTAGTCCAATGAATTAACATGTTTTCTCAGCCCTTTGCAACCAGGTTCCAATACAAAGACATGCTATAGCTGGGCAGCAGTGGCTCATGCTTGTAATCCTAGCTACTCAGAGGCCAGGAGGAGTGTGGTTCAAAGCCAGCCCCAGGCAAATAGTTCACAAAATCCTATCTCTAAAAACTCCATCACAAAAAATGGGCTGGCAGAGTGGCTCAAGTGAGTGCCTACCTAGCAAGTGTGAGGCCCTGATTCAAACCCTGGTGCTGCCAAAAAAGAAAAAAATCAGAAAAGTCCTACTTACACTGTTTGTACCCCATCATTCTCACAGAACTTTGGTTGTGTTTCATGCACTGTGGGCCATCTCTAATCCTAAATTATGATTATACTAATTTAGTTTTTTACGATTATAGAAATAAAGGTGCCTGTCAGCTATCTTTGTGTTCTTTACTCATATCTTACTATGGTCCCTACAAATTCAATTCCATTAGTAAATTCCTGGTTATGTGAGGAAATTGGGTATGTGTGTGGAGGGGGAACAGGGGCAACCCATTGTCCCTGGATGTCCTCTACAAGTATCCAAGGATACTCACAATGATGTGGCAGACTGGAGGCTTTGATCACACAATCAAGGGGCCACTCTTGGTTTGCAAAAAAGATTCCTGGGCTGCCTATCACCAGTGTAAATCCTACACTGCAGCAATCACTGTTCTTTTCCAGAATTAACATCAGTCAATGTAGATAATTTGATGCTGAAAATATCAACTCATGTTTTCATGTCATCAATAACTTGACCCAGTCTTGTTGATGACCAACCTCTTGTGGGATCCACAGTACAGCACTTTTCCCCCTGCAAAACAAAACCCAAATTTATTCAACACATATTTTAATTAAGAAATCCTAAAAACGAGGACCAGTATAGTTTCAGACACTCTGTTGTAAAGTGTGTAGTCGATCGCAATACCTGGAGAATGATCAAACTTTAAAAAACTGGTTTGGTTACAGTTAAGTTGGGGACACTTTACTAAAGGGTTAAGGTTCACAATGGTAAAGCCAATGGTTTCTTCTCCTGGAGAGTCAGATTGAAAAAAAACTTTCAGTCACTCACAAAGACATGGCTCCTCACTGGAACTGTAGAGATCATGCCCATGGATGGCTCCAGAGTCCATAACAGAGCAGAAGAGTCCAGGGTTTGTGGGGAGCGGATTAAGCCTATGAGAACTGGGCACAAGCAAGGCGAGATGCAGTTAATTGCTTTTACCTGTAGGCCAAAATAGGCACAGCTCAGGCTAGGAAATAGGGAAAGGGAAAGTTGTGTTCTGACAAGCTGTAATGCAGGTTTCTCCTGTTACAAAGTCAGGGCTCTCCCAGTGCCTCCACCCTGTATGCTGCTATAAAAGACCCCTGAAGGAGGAACAGGGGTTTTGCCTTTTGGGGGCTTTAATTTGGGCTTTTTGCTTTGAGGGGCTTTTTGCCTTTGAATGTTGGGAAGAAACTTTTACTTTGGGCCTTTTGGTATGGGAAGCTTTTGGAAGGGAAAAGAATTATTGAAGGGAAAAATTGCTGAAGGGAAAAGAATTGTTAAAGGGAAAATGCTAAAGAGGGGTGACAGAAAGTCTGCACTGAGTTAATGTAGGCTTCAGAAAGCAAAGCTGAGAAAGAACCTCATACATAGCCCTTAGGAAAGCTGAAGCTAAAGGAAAGCCAAAGCGACCACAGGACAGTGCACAGTGCAAGTCTAAGAACCAAGGCCTTAGGAGTTACGCATGTGCAGGTTGTAGGCGCTGCTGTTTGCAAGTTTGAGCACCAAAGCTTTAAGAGAGCTAAAGAGAGAGGGGACAGTGCAAGCCTGGGGCAAAAGACTTTAAGAGCAATTAAGCTAAAGGACAGCTGAGAGCAAACATGCGACACTGCCAGCCTAAGGAATGAAGTTTGAAGCAAGGTTTTAAAGAACTGCATGGAGTAAGACCTTAAAGAATCTGGAGAAGAGAAGCACTGAGAGTTGTGCATCTCCAGTCGAGCGTACAACACACCTGTCTCCAACTTTCTGTTTGTCTGTCTATCTTGTGTCTTTTCTAAAATCTCCACTCGCCCCCAGTTAAGCCCTGTTAGGCCTAGTAATAACCAAGGAGAAAGCTCGCTCCAGCAAGGGAGGGAGGTGAGAAACAGCTCACCCTTCAAGGGTTTCCATGCAATCCCACACACACCAGAAATAAGGAGAGCTGGCTGGAAGGACAGGAGATTGTTTATGACTGTTTCTGAGAAAGATGGTGGTATGGTCAAGAGTGGCGCTGGAATTCTGGAAAGAATAAAGCACCAAAAAAGCAAATAACTCTCCCCACGTGCCCGGCTCTGCCTGAGTGTCCTGGAGAGACTTCAAGTGGTGGCAAAGCCATCAGGGCTCTTCTTGGAGCAAGAAAAAGAAAAAGACACCTGGGGTGAGTTAGCTCTCCCAGGAACCCCACAGCCTCCCACTTACACCCAACCTGACCTTGAACCACAGAAGGTAGATTTTTGCATGCTTCTTCACCCCAGAATTTCTTTGCACAGCAATTGTAGCACCATTTCAATAAGGTTGGGCACTGGAAAATAATGAAGTGTTGCTTATCACTAGGTTTCAAGTATTGTTAGAAAGCCTCACCATTCCTGCCCCTCAGCACCCCATCTTTAGACAATTCAAGCACACAAAGTCCCCAAGGGCTAGGTCAGGTGCAGGTCCATGCAAGTAGCTGCCATAGTTCTCCCAGTTTATCTCAGGTACTCAGCCCGGGGTGGCCAGGGAAATCCTCATGGGGCATGCAAGCTCCATGCTGCACATTTTCTGACAACTCTGCCAGGGCTGACATCTGGGCTTGAAGTCTCTCCCCAAATGCCTCCCTGCAGTGTGGGCTGTCTGAGGGTTGATGGGAGCCGAACGCTGTTGGGGTCTCAGCAGCAAGGTCCTCGTCCTCCTCCTGAGGCCTGGGTCAGAGGTCTGTAGAGTCTGACGACTCATCTGGTCCTCTGCAGATGACCTCACCCCCTCCAGAGGCGGTTGTGGGGTTCGTGGCTGCAACCAGGGTGCTGGCTCCTTGGAGCCTCCAAAGGCCTCTTGATGAGGTTTCCAGGGAGCACTGGCTGCTGCAGAAGTCCCTGTGGGTCGTAGTCATCAGAGTGGCCCCGTTTGGGTCCAATGTCCCCGGGCTTTGGTGCCCTAGAGCCATCCTTGCCTGTGGGGTCAGGCAGGGTGCTGGGGCCCGTGGTGAGCTCGGCCTTGAGGTAATGGTCTGGTGGACGCAGCGCAGGGCTCCTGGAGGCACCTGGGCTCCAGCCTGGGCAGAGGCAGACTGTACCAGTAGCAGAATTGTGTGTGTTTGCTGTATGTGTTTTCTGTGTGTTTGTATGTTTTCTGTGTGTACGTTGTGTGCTTTGTCTGTGTGTATGTGTGTGTTGTGTCTGTGAGTTCTGTGCGCACGTGGGTGTCTCTGTGTGGTTGTTTTGTGTGTGGTGTGAGGGTATTATGTGTGTTTTGTGTGTGATGGGGGTGTTGTGTGTGTGCATACTTTCTGTGCTTTGTGTCTGTGTTTTGTATATGTGTGTGTTTTGTCTGTGTGTGTTATGTATAAGTGTGTGTTGTGTATGTGGTGTGTATTGTGTATGTCTGTGTGTGCTGTGAGTGTTGGAGCTGTGTATTGTGTGTGCATTTTCTCTGTGCTGTGTGACTGTTTTGTATGTGTGTGATTTGTGTGTTTTCTGTCTTTGTGTAGCGTGTGTGTGTGTGTTGTGTGTCATGTGTGTATATGTGTGTGTATATATGTGTGTTCTATGTGTGTGTGTATATGTGTGTGTATGTGTGTATATATGTGTGTTCTATGTGTGTGTATATGTGTGTGTGTTTATGTGTGTGTTCTGTGTGTGTATATGTGTGTGTTCTGTGTGTGTTGTGTGTGTATATGTGTATATGTGTGTGTGTATGTGTTGTGTGTGTGTGTGTATATGTGTGTGTGTGTTCTGTGTGTGTATATGTGTGTGTGTGTATATGTGTGTGTGTGTTCTGTGTGTGCATGTGTGTGTGTCGTGTGTTATCCCTGGTAGGCTCACGGGGAGCCCAGCACCGGGAGGCCGGGCCGTCCTGTCCTGTGCAGGCTCAGCTGCAGCATCTCCGGATCTGGGCCACCGCGGGTCCACCTGTGCTGAGCACTCCAGGGTCACCCACCCACTGTCCAGCAGGAGGAAGCAGTCGCCCTCCTCCCCCTCCTCCAGCATTGCACCCATCTAGCCTCCCTCTCCTCCTCCCCAACCCCCACATAACCCCTCCCCCACGGCCCCCTCTCGCCCCTCCCTTCGAGCACCGCCCCGCCCTCCTCGCCCCTCCCCTCCAGCACCGCCCCGCCCCGCCCTCCTCGCCCCTCCCCTCCAGCACCACCCCCGCCCCCCCGCCCCTCCCCTCCAGCACCACCCCCGCCCCCTCTCGCCCCTCCCCTCCAGCACCGCCCCGTCTCGCCCCTCCCCTCCAGCACCGCCCCCACCCCGCCACCTCTCGCCCCTCCCCTCCAGCACCGCCCCGCCCCCTCTCGCCCCTCCCCTCCAGCACCGCCCCGCCCCCTCTCGCCCCTCCCCTCCAGCACCGCCCCCCGCCCCCTCTCGCCCCTCCCCTCCAGCACCGCCCCCGCCCCCTCTCGCCCCTCCCCTCCAGCACCGCCCCCCGCCCCCTCTCGCCCCTCCCCTCCAGCACCGCCCCCCGCCCCCTCTCGCCCCTCCCCTCCAGCACCGCCCCCGCCCCGCCCCCTCGCGCCCCTCCCCTCCAGCACCGCCCCACCCCCACCCCCGCCCCGCCCCGCCCCCGCGGCTCTGCTGCCCGCGCCATTGGTGCGCAGTGGCCGCGGCTGAGGCCAAGGCTGGACCACGTGCACTCTGGAAACTGGATTCCCGCCTAAAGACATGGCGGGGTCAGGAGGGGACACCCGCTCCCGGGTCCTCTGCAGACCCGGGCTGCGGGCTCTCGCGGCCATGTCAAAGGCCTGACCGCCCACGACACCCGGGAGGAACCCGCGGCCAGGGGTCGCTGTCCTCGCGCTGACCCCACTCCCCACCCCGTACCCCGCCCGCCGCGCACGGCCTGCAGGACACGGAGATGGGGGTCGCCCAGGACGGAGCAGCCCCGCCCCATCCCGCCGGCCGGTGTAGCGGACAACGTCCCCGCCGCCGCCACCATGGACGCTCACCAGAGCGAGGGCGCCGGCGGCTGCAGCTTCCTCTGCGCACCGCCGCCCGGACAACGGAGCCCGCATCTTCCCGACCCGGCGCCCGGTGTCTGTGCCCAAAGCCCGGCACCTCAGCCTCTCACCCAGACCCGCGCGGCAGTCGGAGAACCGGGCCCCGCCCCGCGCCGGCGGACACGAGGCCGCCATTGGTCCAGCCGCGTGACTGACGGGGGAAGTGGGCGTGGCTTTCTCAACAGCCCAGGCAAGACAAATGGAAAAGGGCTGGAGGCGGGGCTCAAGCAGAAGCGCCCAAGGTCCCGCCTCTCGGCCCGCGACACGGGGCCGCAATTGGTCCTGCCACGTGAGTGACGGGCGCAGCGGGCGTGGCTTCGCGAGCGCGAGGGGCAGGCACAGAGCCCCAGAGGAAGGTCGTTAACGCCCTTGTCTGACCTCAGGAGCGCAGTTGGGGATCAAGCAAGGGCCTGAGATCTTTCTGACTCCAGAGGACCGCTTGCCTCCCCACCTCCCTGCTGTGTTGAAATGATCTTATGATGACGGATGAGGCAACCAAAACGCTGCTAGCTGTGACACTGCGCAGGTCCCTAATTCAAGACCCAGTTTTCACCTTTTATAAAATTACATTGGTGCGCGATGGTCACCACAAGTAATTTTTGACCCGGCCACGCAGGAGGCCCCGCCCGGGCAGGCAAGTGGGGTAACGGACCAGGCCTCTCCCCTGCCGGCCCATGGCTTCCTTCTGATGATGCACCTGCCCCACGAGTCCAGGACAGAGCAGTTCCATCAGGATTTGATTTGCAGCCCCAAAAGTCACCCTGACAAGATGCAGCTCAGCATGCCAGCTCCCACCTGGAGCACGCGCTTCCTAATTCATGCCCACCTGGAGCATCTGGAGCCCACTGGGGCACAGCCCAGGCGTGAGGCCAGGGTCAAAATCTTTTGTGTCGTGGTGAAGAAAGCTAGTGTCCAGAACACTAAAGAAGCACAATGCCCGAGAAATACAGTGCCTATGTGTAAATAAGTAAAAAAATTCACCCGAAGACTAAGCGCAGGTGGCTAATGAGACCGTTTCCAATTCCCGATGAAAGAGCCCATCTTCCTCAGATGGACTATCAATACTGAAGCATGTGATGGCCCCTGGGGTGGGCAAAAACAGAGGTTTAGGTTGCTAAATTTTCCTTGATTTGTTGAGAAAGAAATGTGATGCTGAGAAGGGACTACTTATGCAGCAGAAAGAAAATAAATTAGATGTGAATGAATCATAATTTGTTTCCTGTCTAGAGGAAGCTCTATGATTTTCCAAAATTTATTCTGTACTTAGGAACCTCTGTCTTCCACTGCTTAGGAAACGCTGAGGTTTCAAAAATATGACCCCAACATCAATCATGCATGGCCTGCATCTCAGAGCTTCTCTTCAGGCTTGAGAAAGAAACATTGTTACCATTTAAGAAAAAAAAGGATGATCCTCGATCTTGTGGTTGCTCTGTGGTTGGAACTTTGAGTTTTGTAGGAAGGAGGAAAAAAAAAAAAGCATCAAACTCTGGTCCCAAGGATGAGAATCAAGCCCCATGCAGAGATGCACAAAGGGATTTTATGTTGCACTTTGTCTAGGGATCACTTCCCAGCAGTCAGACAAATTAATAGAAGCAGAGAATGCTGACAGAATAACTTCATACTTCCTCCTTCTGCCTTTTCCTTCCCTTTCCCTTCTGCTACCCTCACCCTCTCACCACAAGCTTCCTACTCTTAGGGAAGAAGGCGTAGGTCCTAGGGACAGCCCTATTAAAACGTTTCTGTACACTACTTTCCCTTCAGTTACAATGCTGGTCCATAAACCAAGGTCAGGCTTTCCCCTCACCCTTCATCTCACAGAGGGCCACTGGTTCAATAATAATGGGTACCATGGGGGTCTGAGAACTTGTACACACGCAGATTCTTGATACTCTCTTTCTCCCATGAATTCACTCTATTGTTTTTCCTATATGCCAGACATTAGCTTTGAGCTTTGTCTATACTTCACACTGCTATTTTAAATAACTTTTGTCTTTTCAAACTGCTCTATTTTGCATTCTAGTAACACAAAACCATTTCTGCAATGTGCTTGAATGGGTGGAATAATTTTGAAAACTCTTTTCTTCTGTTTAGTTTTTACCTGGCAGTACTGGGGGGGTTTGAGTCAGGGCCTCAACCTTTCCAGGCAGGCACTTTTATTGGTTGAGCTAAGCCCTCAGTCCATCTGCTGTAGTTACTTCTTTGAATACGCTATCAAGTTTTTCCAAGGTTAGCCATGACTGTGATCTTCCTTATACCTACCACACAGCTGGGATGACGGGAGGATACCACCACACACCTGGCTTATTGCTTGAGATGGGGCCTTTTGCTAGGCTGGCTTTGAACCATACTGCCCTAGTGTCAGCCTCCCATGTAGCTGAGGTTACATGAGAATAGCTTAATTTTACCCCTGATGCTTGATTTAGAAAACCATCAAAAAGCAGAAAATTGTAGAAAGAGAAAAATTAACTATGTATCTAGTTATCTAATTGATCTTCCAACAGGAATTACCTATTTTTAATACTCGTAAATACTTGAACAAGTTACTGCCTAAGACTAAGGGCATTTGGCTACATAGCCACAATACACACAATTTGAACACCAGCACGTAGTCTGACCTATATTCTCTCCAACACCCAATGTCTTCAAGTAGTTCCAAGATATGCCTTCTAACTGTTGTTTTGTTCTTGTCATTCTGCTGTTTTTGTGGAACTGGTGTTTGAACTCAGGTCTTCATGCTTTTGAGTCAGGGGGTCTACTGCTTGAGCCATGCCTCCAACCTAGGGGATGAGTTTTGTGTCAACTTTTGTTTTGGTTCTACTATCCTATCAAGGATCAAGCATTACATTTGGCTATCAGAAATCTTTAGGCTTGTTCTTCTACAAGAGTTTCCATACCTTTTGTTTGGCCTTTGATGGACATTTTGGAAAGCTTCTTGTCCTGTAAATTGTTCTATACTCTGTATTATCTTATTTGAGTGAAAACCAAAATGAGATTGTGCACTCAGCCACCTAGTAAACATCAGTGAGAAGTCATTAAACAAAGAGGGATCACTGTCTCTTCCTCCCAAGGCTACATCCTGGGAACCACGCTAAAATCCCTGGTGCTTCTCTCAAGCAGATGAGAACTTTAGGTTACCAAACCTGCCTTGACTATGGTCATTTTCATTTCATCCCAGCTGCCAGGAGCTAAGATCCTGAAATAGAGCTGATATTCAGCCACTTGTACGAGTGTACAAAAGCCTTATTGCAAACATTGAAACTGTTGGTGAAACTCTCTGGCCTTGTGCAATGCCCCATACCCTTGCTGTGGCCTCTCATGGGACCCTCAGCACCTCTCTACAGTCCAGCAATCAAAAGATTGACACAGGTAAAGGTCTGGCCAGCATCCTAGAGACCACCATGCTTCTAGATTATGTTAGGGCACTTTTGAATCAGTCAGGTTGTGCCATATCAGTTATTCTACATTTCATAATGCCTCAAGCTCAAATCACTTACCAACAGAAGGCACGAGGACAAGGAAAGGCTAAAGTAAAGATGGATTGAAGGGATGGCAGCATCAACAGCATGAACTCCCTTCTTCCAGGCAGGAGAAAAAACATTGAGAGGGGCTCTGGAGTATGTAGCAGCACTCATCTTTCAAAGTCAGAAATTGAGCATATCACTTAGGTGGACAGCTTGTGATATTAGGTAACTGGTGATCCAGGGAAAGATTGATAATTACCTGATAGCTAATGCCACAAACTAGTGCAATCCATTCATACCCATTCAAATGAATTACACACCGTCCTACAATGGAGGGTGGACTTCTGTGCAGGTGAGGGAGGTCCTGTTCAGAGCCACATACAAGCATGAGCTGCAGGTGGCAGGAAGACCCAGAGGCTCTACTGGGACCAGGCAGCTGCTCTGGCTGACTGTCGGGCTGAGCTTTCCTCTGTGACTGATCCATGCTACCTCCCATTGTTGCCCTATGTCTTGACAACCCTAGGACAGAATGAGGGTGGGATGTGAAATTCCAATGTCAGAAACCTGTCCTGGGTCATAATCTCAGGCTGGTGGATAGGAGTCACAGGTAGACATAGGTATAATGCCCAGTGTTATGACAACTGTGTAGGCCTGCCATAAGAGGAGCTGCTGAGTGGTCCCTTGAAGACACACACTGACTTTTTCCTCCTATGGTAGAGCAACATGGGCTGGCTTAAGGTGGCCTCGCCAGCGTGTCCTTTATCAGGGTCCTGCTAGCCCTGACATTCACACTCCTGATATCCCCTCTATTCAATTGTAGGCTCCAGAGAAGTTTCTCTTCTTCAGAAGTGATTCTATTCAGAATTTTAATTACCAAGAAAATGCTCAATAATGGCAATTTCTTTCAAACACTGAATTTCTAAAACAGGTTTTTGCCCAACAACTGACATGAGCTTTCATGACCCTGGAGAGAACAGCTACCACCCAGTCCTCCTCAATGATGTGTAACAGTGGGAGACAGGAGGACAAGGCAGAAGCCACAGAATACAGAGAAGAGGGTTGACCTGTCATACAGTGCAGATTGCAATATTCCACTGACTCCAATATTAGACGGTACATGGACCTGCCTTTCAGCAATCAACTCATTCTGAGCAGCCTATGAGGGGCCCTTGGGCTGAGCTCTTCCAAGCATGTGTCCTGCAGGAGGCTCCCTGTCCTGCCCAGTCCCTCCCATCCATTGATGATGCAGTGAAGCTGAGTTGACAGTAGGCATATGGGTCTTACATCCTGGATGCAGGTTCACTTATCATTGTTGTCCACCTACTGAAGGCTAATTGGACCTGGTGCCAAACAGTGCTCAAGGTCAAGGATGCTGTCCAGGAACTGTGATTCCCTCTAATGACAAACCCAACATGGTGTCTATAAATTCTGACATCAAGGTCATCCCAGTATGACTCAAAAGTCCTTTCCTCTCTCGGGGATCTGCCTATTTGTCAGCCATGCTCACAGACTCCTGGGCCTGGTGAACACAGCAGCCATCTCTACCCATTCACACAAAGCCCTACACTCTAAGTTTCATGTTATATTACAAAAGGAGTGGGTCAGCCATGTCTGGCCTCAAACAAAGGCCTGAGGTCTCAGTGCAGAAGATCAATGTGTGCATAGCTGTACCTCTCTTCCATCCCTGAAACCACACAGTAACTGTAGGGAGCCCACCTCCACATTGCAAAGGTTGACCTGAAATTTTGCACTAGAAAATGGCCCTCTGCAAGGTGCTTTTGGGAATTTAATGGGGAAAATGGCTCTTAGCCAGGCAATGCAGGTGTGCAGAACAAGTGTGAAGGACACTTGCTACCACCCTGCCCTGCACAGCCATTCAAAGCATCTGTCAGCATGAAGTGCTATGCTACTAGGTCTGGAGGAAATGCTGTGGAGTGAGGCATCTAATGTCAATCAAAGAGTACAGTAAATTATGGTTATTTACGCCAAAGGATGATATTCATTTTGAAAACTATGTAAACATTTTAATGAATTACTGAGCCAGTGGAGAGCATGTAAGTAATTTTATAGACTCATATTTTACATAACAAGAACAAAAGGAACAAATAAAACAAAGTAACTAAGAGAAAATGGAGTAAAGCTTCTCCACTGGCTCATTCTGTATGGCAATATGCAAAGGGCAGGAAGGATCTTCTGAGGGAAAAATGACTGTGAGCTGAAGAATGCCACATCTGAACAGCACAGGGGAGAACCTACAACAATCCTGCCCCACACAGCCACTCACACCACCCATTAGCATGAAGTGCTCATCATGGTCTTGCAGCACAGCAAAGAGGTGGCTGTCCTCATTGAAGAATTCCAGCTCTGTGTCCTCAGGCATAGGCCTGGGAGAATTTACTGTTGGTCCTGGCATAGGATTTGGCTCATATCCTTGGGCCTCTGAGGGAGGTGGCTCAGGATGTGCTTTTGGCTGTAGCATCAGGACCTGAGAGGTTAAAAGTCCTGCAGGAGGAGACAAGACCCCCATATGACCTCCTTGCCCTGATGCTTCCAAAAATCAGAAATGACCCAGGTTGCCAGAGAGGCCAGAGCTCTGACCTCTCAGCAGGAGAACTTTCTAGACTGTGGAACAATTGCTGTGGGTTGCAGGCTCCTCGTTCCTCCTTGCCCACCTCCAGAAATAGACAAGCCACAACATGGGGCCTACACAGACCACTCCACACATGCTCAAGGTTCATACCCAGGCTCCTCGCCTTCACAGGCTGTTGTATTGGGAGCTAGAAAGACCCACTGCAACAGGAGACGTTGGGCCAGGTGCTCTGCCTCTGAACCAGGCATATGGAGTTCAAGTATGCAATCGGCAGTTTCAGGCATGGAAACTCATGAGGTTCATAGACATCCTCCCCGTACATGTCAAGCCACAGAATCAGAGAACTTGCCTTACCTTTCCCTGCACTGGCAGAGTGGATCTGTTAGGCATCACATCCTGTGCCTGTCCCTATCTATTCAGAGGACAGCAAAAGACAGACCAAAGCTTTTGTCTGTGCAGGCAGTGACAAAAAGAAAAGAAGGGGGAGATGCTGGGAGCCACCATGGGAGAGGGGCAGGGCTAGGTGCTGTGAGCACATCTCCCCTCTTCAGGGAATCTCTACACACTGTTCTGTGTGTCTTGGGCCCCCCTGCCTGTGATGTCAACTCCACTAGGGCATGATGACCCTCCACAGGGCACTAGCGTCCCTCAGATATTGTCCCTCATATATTGACCCTAATACATAAGCTGTTTCATTTCCCTAAGCAATGGGTGTCGGCTGTCCACCAATTACACTGTTCAATTGACATGCCCAGCCTGACTGTGAGCACTCAAGGAATGTCCACTAGGGAGGAGGGAAGCCCCCGCAGATTCTCTGAAACCTTATGGGCAACAGGATGGGCAAGCCCCACAGAGACAGGCTATGAAGTGATGATGAATGCTGAAAGGGGCCGTCACTGAGGCCTTCGAAACCCCTCTCCCTCTCAGGTGCTCAGGGCCCCACCCACAGTTCTCTTGGATTTCTTTTAATTCAGGTGAAGATCTAGACCTCAGCCCTCTAGTCAGAATCACAAGAGTTTGAGGACCCAGGGTGTGCAGATTCTTACCCAAAAACAGCCAGTGAAAGTCCCTAGTCTTGAGACAGTTGCCCACTCACTTTACCCAACAGCAGCTCACTTTTTCAGTTTGTTTATGGCCTGTCATACTCGTTGGAGTCACACCATGTGGAATCACATAACCTATCACAACTACTGAACCTGCGATGAAACATAGCATTACTGAGTAACTTTCCAAAGGGATGGATTTCAGGACATCAGTGATTTGCCTGCTCTTTTGCTGAAATATACTACATTCCTAGAAACTAGGTGCCTCATCTTATGCTGTTCAAGGAAGGAGACCACCTGGCTCATTCCCAGACAGTTTGCTGGGCCTGTGTTCCTCAGAACCTGAGAGCTGCCAATCTGCTTAAGATAGGTCAGATAGTACTCCATAGACTGGGGAGTTTCTTTTAAAACTGGCGAGACTGTTTGCTGAGGCCAAGAGTAAGCAAGGCCCAAGGTAGCATGATTCTCCCAGGGGGACTGGGGACGCACAGAGGAGCCACAGCCCTGGCTAGCTGTCTACACAACATCAGGCTCAAGACAAGTGCTTCTATGGCTCATCCCCATAGGCAATGGAAACACCTCACGAGGGTGTTCTGTTGGGCACACCAGTCTCCACAGTCAAACTGGGACAAGAGCAGGACACTTCATGGCCAAATCACAGCCAGGAGTTTGGGATTCCACTGGGTATGGAAGCATTGCTCGCCACATAAAGAGGACATTGAGAACATACCGTGCAGTTGTGTAGTGGCCATACTCGCCTAAGTAGTGGTTGAAAAAGGTGATGTCCCCAAGGAACAGGGCAATCTAATTTTCCTCCAATAAATTCTCCAGTGAGTTAACCACGGGAATCTCATGCTCCAGGCCTCATCTTGTATGGACAGTGGTGCATTTTCTATCTGGTTGGAGATAATTAGGTGTATTACAAATACTGAAGCTCTATCAAACAGAAAAACTATTTGCCTTAGAACGTAGAGAAAAATATCCAAAATATAGTCCACACACAAACACACACACATTGGTAGCAATCACTTGCTTTAAATGAGGTTCAGTATGGTGTGAAGGACCCTTGCCACCTATCCTGGCATCACTGTGTCACCTTGGGAATCAAATGGCATCATGGGATCGGGTGAACCGAAGTCTCCAGATTTGCACTAGGAATCATTTGGGGTGGTGATATGGACAGAGCTTGCACAAGTTGAGAGACCCCAAGAGAACACTCTGCTTCCTGGAGGTCCTCCAGGGCAGTGAGTTTGCTGAGGTTGCTCTGGAATGTAAGTACCTGGTCCCCTGGGTTCTGCAATGTTTTTGGTCAGTGGTGTAAGAGGTTTATTCTCTGAGGTTTTACTCTACCAAATCTCTACCCTTAGACAAAACCTCCCCAAAGTCTACTGGTATGCTTACCTTCCTGCCTATCAGTCCATGTGGAAAACCACACACTGTCAAACCCACATGCTATGCCACATCAGCCCCAGGCAAATCTGGCAGCCTGTTTTCCAATTTTGAGGGGACAGAGCTGGGTTACACCTGGACCATCATTTATGTAGGTGTGTGACTATGGCCAGGCATTGCACATTTCCTGTCCTCTGCATTTTCCCCCTGCTTCCTAGACATGATCCTTGTGTTGGCCGTGTACAAAATCATTGCTTTTACATATCCCAAAGAGGCTATTTTTCCTGTGACTGTGGGGACATGTAGAATAGGTAGCTAATGCACAATCACAGAGAAAGAACAAATTAAGCTGCAAGACAAAGAATAAAATGCATACAAGGTTGTGGTGATATCTGCCTATAATTTCTATACTTTGGAGGGTAATGGAAGTGAATAATGACTTCAAGGACAGCCAGGGACACACACCCAGAATATGATGTTATTCATTCAAGTACAAATATGGCACACGACTGAAACCAAGCCTGAGTTCCACAACGGAATTGCGAAAAATGTGCAAACACACAGACACACACATAAATACATATATATTCATATCCATAAACATATGCATGTACACATATACTGTCAAAATACCTCATGTGAACATAAACATTCAAACACACATTCATCCACTGGGTATGGATGGAGGCATTTGGAGAGGAGATGGATTCTGTGCCTGTTGCTGGAAGGTCTGCAAGGACTGGGAGGCAGAAGAATCATCTGAGTGACCCCCAAAGGACATATATATGATGGTCACTCCACTGTGAGAGATAAAAGGTCTAAATAAGCAGGTATCCACAGAGTGTCCCTAGCGTAGGTCTTGTTAGTCATGACACCCACATGCCTGCTTCTCAAACAGCCCAATCGTTGGATCTTCATCAGTTAGGATTCTATTGAGAATGTTTATTACCGAAGAAAGGCCCACAATTGTCCCTGTTTTACAAACAATGGATTTTCCAAAGGTTGGATGTAAAATTTGGGTGAGCTTTGATAGCCCCAGAGAGATCAACCCTCACCAGGTCCTCATCACTGAGGTCAGACAGGAGGACAAAGCAGAAGCCACAGAAGACAGAGATGGGGATTGAGCTGTCACATCATGCTCATTGTGATCCACTCACAATGGTGTGTGTGCCTTGTCTGTCATTCAGCTCTGTTTCTTCTGAGCAGGCTGTGAGGGGACATTGATCTTTACTACTGCATCTTTACTACTACCCAAATGCGGACCCTAAATGACCTCACTCTGGAGACTGATGTGCACCCTCTTTACCCAATAGCTGGTCACTTTTTCAGTTTCTGCTCTGGTCTTTCTTCCTCACTGGAGTCATACCTTGTGGAGTTAATGAGGCTGTCACATCTACTGTTCCTGGGATGACACCTAGTGCTGACACATGGTGACTTCCCAAATGAATGATGCTGAGGAATTTATTGATTTGCCTGCTCTTTTACTGAAATACACTATGTGTCTGGAATCCTGCCAAAACACAGTAAAGCCACATGTTAAAATCAGAAATGAGTGAGACCACCTGACTCTTTCCCAGGTACTTTGCTGGGCCTGTGTACACCCATACCTGAGAGCTCCGTGGTCAGAGACTGCTCCATAGTATGGAGAAGTTCCTTTAAAAATGGCCAAGGATAAGTGAGGAACAAGGGGAATGATTCTGCTAGAGAAACAAAAGGACACACAGAAGAGCCAAACCCCTGGGTAGCTGACTACAAAACATCAGGCCCAAGATAAGAGTTTCTGTGGCTCATTCCTCTGCATCCTGGAAACACTTCTTAAGAGGGCTCTACCAAGGGAGCCCACCAGTCTCCACAATCTAATGGGGGAAAAGAGCAGGATGGTGCATGACCAAATTACAGCCAGCAGTTAGGGATTCTCTGGGTATTGAAGTATTGCTCATCATGTAAAAAGAACATCCAGCACCTGCTTGGTGGTAGTGAAACATCCATAATTCCATAGGACACTGTACACAAAAACAGTGTCCCCACAGAGCAGGGCAGTCCAAATTTGGTTCATTAAGTTCCCCAGGATGTCTGCCTCAGGAATTTCATTGTGGCAGGACTCTTCTTAGCTAGACACTGGTGTAGTTTCAATCTAGGTGGGCACAATTGACCAGATGTTCATACACTAAAGCAGTATCAAATAGCAAAAGGATTTTCTTTAGAGTGTACTCAAAAAATACCCAAAGGTATTCCCCACAAACAACACATGCACATGCACTCACACATTGGTAGGGATCTGTTGCTTTAGGTGGGGGATCAAATTGTTCTGGATGTCCTTTGCTAACTATCCTCCCATCCCTGTGTAATCTTTGGTGTCACCTGCCAAAATAGAGAGGCATCATGGGCTTATGGAGAATGAGTCTCAAGATTTGGACTAGGCCTCCTTTTGGGTGCTCTTTGGTACTGAGCAAGTGCAAATTACAAGAAACCCATTGAATCCCCTTCTTCCAGGAGGTTCTACAGAGCAATGAGTTTGCTGAGGTTGCTCTGGAATGCAGGTGCTTGTTCCCCTGGGTTCTACAATGTTATTGGTCCTCAGTGGTATAAGTGGTTTGTTCTTTGAAGTTTTACTCTACCAAGTCTCTGCCCTCAGACAAAACCTCCCCAAGGATAACTGGTACGCTGACCAACCTGCATGCCCAGTCTGTGTGGAAAACCAGACATAGTCATACCCACACGCTATGCCACATCAGCTCTGGGTAGCCCATTTTCCAAATCTGAGGGGACAGATCTGGGTTTACACCTAGACTGTTATTTAAGCATGTGTGAGACTATGGCCAGGTATCGCACATTTCCTGTCCTCCACACTCTCCCCATGGCTTGCTATACATGACCCTGGTGTTGGATGCCTAGGAAGTCTTTGCTTTTATATTTCCTGATAGTCTTAGGGACATGTGGAACAGGAAGCTAATGCACAATCACAGACAAGGAATAGCTGCAGGAAGTTAGAAAAAAAGAATATAATGTAGATGAGGTTGTGGTGATGCCTGCCTGTAAGTTCCATACACTGGAGCTAATGGATGGGAATGTTGACTTCAAGGACAGCCTGGGCCACACACCCAGAACATGTCAGTCATTCAACTGCAAAAATGGCAGATGACTCAATCGAAGCCTGAGTTCCACAATGGAACTGAGAAATAAGGACAAGTGCATGTTATATTCATCTGTGTGTGTATACACACACACACATGTTGTCAAAATACTTCAGGTGATCAAGAGCATTCACACACACATTTCTAACACTAGGTATGGATGGAGGTATTTGGAGATGTACCTGTTACTTGAAGATCTTCAGGATTAGGGGGTGTTAGAACTCCAATAATGGTTGGACCAGAGCTTGGGATTGGACCAGGGCCTCCAGGAGTGTTGTTCAGGCCCAGCACTGAACCTCCATTGTTAGGAGTCAGGGAGCACAAAGTGACCTTTCTATATCCTCTTGGTGCCACAATCACTAGTAGAGTACTTGACATTCTCACAAATCTCTCTCTTGTTCAAGGACTCCTCAGAGAGTATCAAAGCACTCAAGATGGCTAACTTCACAAATCAGGCCTCTTTTTTCATATCCATTCCAACTAAACTATCCTCACAGCCAGACAATGGAGGGTGGACTTTTGCACAGGTATAGATGTGTGCTCCTTACAGCAGAATCAACTACAGGCAATTGCAGAAAGGCCTTGAGGTAGAACTGAAGATGAGGAAGTGCTCTTGTTGATCACATGTCTGTTTTCCCTCTGTGGCTGAGCCACACTGCCTCCACTTCCTAATATCCTCTTGGAGGAGGTGACAGGCCAGTGAAGGAATGAGCATCTGACTCTAGATTCCAAAGTCAAGACCCTGTCCTGTGATATCAGTCTGCTGGATTTACTAACAGGTAAATATAGGTAGGATGTCCTACGTTATGAAACAGGTTCACCCTAACAGAGGAGAATGTACTGAGTAGTCCCAAAAGACAATACTGATTATCATTTCACTGGGAGAGAAAAAATAGTTTACATGAGCAGGTATCCACAGAATGTCTGTAGTTTAGGTCAAGCCAGTCATGACACACACACATCTGATTGTCATTCGGCCCAATTGTCAGGTCATCAGATAAGACTGTATCAAGAATTTCTATAGCCAATGAAATGCCCACATTTGGCTCTCTCTTAGAAACAATGAATTTTCCAAAGTTTTGAGCTAAAATCTTGATGAACTTTGACGGCCCTGGAGAGATCAATCCTCACCAGGTCAGTCCTCATCACTGAGGTGTAAGAGGGTGAGACAGGAGGACAAAGCAGAAGCCACAGAAGACAGAGATGGGGATTGACCTGTCACACCATGCTCATTGTGATCCAGTCAGTCCTGGATTCGATGCTATATGTTTCAAGCATTCAGGTCTTGCTTCTTCTGAGTAGGCTGTGAGGGGCAATCCAATCTCCTAGAGGTTGGTCACCAAAGAGGGCCCCTGTTCTGACCAGCCCCTTCCTTTCATCAAAGATTCAGAGAAGCTGAGTTGACACTATTTGTGTGGGATATGGCTTTGTGGATATAGATTCCATTGTCATTGCTCTCTTCCTCAAGAAGGCTAAACTGACCTTGTGCCAAAGTCAGCTCAAGGTCAAGGATGCTGTTGAGGAACTGTGGGTCCTTCCAGTTCACCTGGATCTATAAATTCTGACCTCAAAGTTTTCCCATTATGACTCTAAATCATCCTTTTCTGTCTTGGGGTGGTGTCCAGCTCTTGGTCTGGCTCATAGACTCCTAGTCTGGTGAATTGAGCAATGCTAACTTTTAACACAAACCTCTAGAGTATAACCTCCATGTGTTGCTCAAAGTGTGTAGGGGCAGGCCCCTGGAACTCACATAAATGCCTGAGGCTCTAAAACATGTACAAATGAAGTCCTTTCTGCTGCACCTCTTTCTCAACCCTGATTCTATTACTGCAGAGGGCCAAATTTCAGGCACTGAAGGGAGGAAATGAGGTCTGGTTAAGAAAATGGCCATGTTCATGTAGATCTAAGAATCTGAATGGGGAAAAATGGCTCTGAGCCATGGAACACCAGGTCTGCACAAGGAAGTCAGAAGGACACCTGCCACCACCCTGCCCTGCAGAGCCACTCACAGATTCCATCAGGATGAAGTGGTGATTCACCAGGTCATGAGGGGAAGCCAAGAAAAATGGTTCTCCCTGACTATGTCAGGTTCCATGTCCAAGGATGAAGTCCTTGAAGGCTCTCCTAGGGACCAAACTTCTCACATTCTGTGGTCTTCACAGGAGGCAGCTCCACCTCTGGTGCTCCTGAGGAATTTGGCTCAAGCTCTGGATTTGGTTGTAATGCCAAAATTGGAGCTGTAGCTAGATCTGCAAGAGGAGATAAGAACTCCACATGACCACCTTGCCCTGAAGCTTTGGAAATTCAGAGATGATCTCTCAGCTTCCCTGAGAAGTCAGAGCCCTAAACCCACAGCAGGACATCCTCCTAGACTGTGGTCCAATCCCTGTGGGGTCCAAAGCTCATCCTTACTCCTGCTCTAGTGTTAGACTAGGAATATACACAAGGTGGGGCTGTGTGCACACATCCCTCCTCATGTGCTCTCTGTCCCCAGCCTTCTCACTTTTAGCTTCTGTCTCATTGGACTCTATGTTCTCCCACTCTTCCAGGAGAAGGAACACTCAGCCCTCATCTTCTGGTCCTGGCATATAAATCACCAGGTAATTCAGCAGTAACTTCAGGCATGGAAAGTGTGTTTCACAGAAATCCTCAGAGAAGTGATCCAGCCAGGTGCCAAGTATTAATGACAAGGCCCTGTAGGCAAATGGAAGGACAATAGAATCACACGCCTGTTCTTGCCTTTCCCTTCCCTGCCACAGTGGACTTATGGGTGCAAGGTTCCTGTGCCTGCCCCTGTTCACCCAGAGTACTACACACTCTAGACTATGCTATATGTCTGTCCAGGCCATGGCTGGCAGGGTTAAAAAAAAAAAAAAGCAGGAGCTGCACTTCTCCTATATGGGAGGGAGCAAAAACTAAATAATTTGAGCACTTCTTCCTTTCCAGGGACTCTCCACACACAGCACCATGTGTTTCTGGGGCCCTTGCCCTCTGGAATGCCAAGTCCACTAGGGCATGTACTCCTGCCTGGCACCCACATCGCTCTAGGAACCCTCAGATTGTATTTCCAGTTGCCTCAATACCCTGAGGACCATGCGTGTGGTCTGTCTATCCATAACTTTTCTCCTGATTGACAAAATCTACTTTCTGAGCACACATTTGGTCCCTGGGTGTCAGCTAAACTCCCACTACTGAGGAATGAGGACATAAAACCTTTTCGGTGGACCTGACAAGCAACAGGGTGGACAAACCCTACAGGGATTTGGATGGTGTGTTAACATAGGGTTCTGTTCCAGGTCCTACACCTCATCTACCAATCAAATGCTCAGAATGACACTCACAGCTCTTTTGGCTTCACTGTATTCAGTGGATCCCTAGACCTGAGCCCTCTTTTGGAGTCACAATAGTTTTGGAACACAGAGTGTGTCCATAACTAACCAAATCCAGCCCCAAAATGTCCCCACTCTTTAGACAGGTGCCCACCCAACTTGACCCAACATCTGCTTACATTTTCACTTCTTCCTCTGGTCTGTCATTTGCATTGTCATCAAACCTAGAGGAGTCCATAAAAGTGTCACATCTACTGTACCTGTTATGGCACCCAGTGTTACTGGGTGACTTCCCAGGGGAATGGAGCCCAGGACTTCAGCAATTTGCCTGCTCTTTCACTGAATTGTGCAAAGTGGCTGGAAACACAATCCCATACAGTAGGTGACTCATGTATATTTGTGCAAGGAATGAAGTCACTTAGCTCCTTTACACATGCCACACTGGGTCTAGGTTCCTCGAAACCTGGAACAGTCCCTGATCTGCTACAGCTAGGTCTGATATGGCTTCAAAAAATGGGAAACTTCCTTTTAAAAATGCAGAGACTGCTGTGCCGAGGACAATGGTAAGTGAGAACCAGGTCAGAGAGATTCTCCAAGGAGGGCTGGGGATACCCAGCATAGTCAACAGACCTGAGTGGCCTACTTCACAGGATCATGCCCAGCAGAGGCACTTCTATGGCTCATTCCTCTTGGTCCTTAAGAGGGGTTTGTACTGAGGACCCCAGTCTCCACAATTAAACCAGGACAAGAGCAAGGCAGGGCACTGCCAAGTCACAGCTAGGAGTTGGTTTGTCTTCTGGGAATTGAAGTACAGCTTACCAATTGAAAAGTTTGTCCAGCACCTGCTTGGTCGTAGTAAAGCATCTATACCCTACCAGAAAGTTGTGGACACACACAGTGTCCTCACCTGAGGGACAGTTCAAGAGGTTGGTCACCAAATTCTTGAGAATTCTTGCCTTGAATTTCAGCTCACTGCAGGGCTCATCCAACATGGAGGCTCATTTATTTTCATTCTGGGTGGGGAAAAAGGAGGAAGTAATTTAAACAAACAGCAGCAACAGGCAAAATATTACCCTATACTGAAGTGAAACTTGCCAAAAAGAATTTTGCTCACACTCAGGCACATACACGTGGACATCCACAAAAACAGACATATCAGTAGATATCTGTTGCTTTATGTGGGGGGAACAGGTAGATTTGATAGCTGGTATCATCTATCCTTTTTGTGTCACCTTTGGCATCCTCTGGGGAAAACCAGAGGCTGTGTGTGCCTGGGCTGATCCAGTGTCTCAAAATGTGGATGAGGCCTCTATTCTGGCCTCGCCTGGGGCCTGACCATATGCCAGTCAGGAGACACAAAGAGAACATCCTTCACTCTTTAGTGCCTCCAGAGAAATGAGCTTGCTGTATTTGCTCTGCATTGTACGTTCAGGTCATCAAAGTTCTGCATTGTCTTGAGTCTTCAATAGTGTAAGTGAGGTCATCTCTGAAGGTTTCCTCCACTGAACCTCTGCCTCAGAGAAAACTTCCCCCAGGTCCACTGGTACTCTGACCAACCTGTCTACCCAGACCATGTGGAAAGCTACACACAGCCACACTCACACCCTAGCCCACAATGACCTCGGACGTGCCTGGCTAGACAGTAACCCAATTTTGAGGTGATAGAGCTGGGTTCATAACTGGGCCCTATTCCAGCCAAGTGTGTTACCCTGGACAGGTCACTGTGCTTCTCACATCCTCCACACTACCCCTCTTTCTTGTTGAGCTGTCACCCTAGCACCTGCTAGCTGGAAGGGTTTGCTTTCACATGCCGTAGCTATCTGTAGTACTTATGACCCTCGGGGACAGTTGGAAGATGTAGCACTAATATGCACTAATATGGAGAAGGGACAATTAGATGGCTTCATGGACCTGCAACTCATCACTCAACTGATTCTGCGTAGGCTGTGTTCTAAGCTATTCTGAGGAGGTGTGTCATCCAGGAGGGCACCTGCACTACCCAGAACCACCCTTGCATGAATGGTGCCATGAGCACAAGTTGGCAGCTGTATGGGATATGGCTTCCTTGATTCAGGTTCCCTTATCATTCCTGTCCTCCTGAAAGCTAAACTGACCTGTCAGCTCTAGGGATCAAGGTTAAGGTTGCTGTTCCAGAACCTTGGGACCCTGTAGTGCCAATCAGTCATATGCCCTGCACATTCACACTCCAAAGACTTACCATGGTGACTCTAAGTCAGCTTTTCTGCCATCAGGAAGTTCTCCAGCTTCCGGTCATGCTCAGTTTCTTGGGCCTGGTCCACCCACTACCAAACCTATCCTTTTACACAAACCCTCAGACTCAAACTCCCTCTCACTTTTACTAAGGAGTGAGGCCAATCATTCAGGCTTCAATCAGAGTTCTGGCACAGGTGAACAATCAGGGACTGGCTTTTCTTTTCCAATCCTAAATCTATATACTAACTGGGTAGGCCTTGTGCATTGTACAAAGTGCAGTTGAATTTTCAGGTTAAGAAAATGGCCCTGTTTAGGTTGCTTCCTGGATTTGAATGGGAAAAATCTCCCTGCACCAGAGAATGCCAGATTTGGGCAGAAGGGGTCACAAGAATGCCTGCCTCCACTATGATTGCACAACCACTTACATCTGTTAGCATGAACTGTTCTGCCACCAGTTTGGACTGGAATGTCAAGAGTTGAATTTTATACTTAATCAGCACCTTTTCCATGGCCACAGGTGGAGGCCAGGTAGACTCTCATGATGGAACCACATCATTGCTTTCTGCAGCTCTGGAGTCCTTTTCAGGAGCTGTCTCGAACTCCACAGCCTCTGAATGAGCTAATTTGAGTTCTGCATCCTCTAAAGGAGCTTGCTCAGGTTCTGAAGTTGGTTCCACACCTTGATCTGGTGAGAGAGCTGCAGGAAGAGACAAGAACCCCTATTTCTGCCTTGCCTTCCACTACTTTTAGTTAGTTGACTCTGTAGGACTAGGCATTAGGCTATCACATACAGGGATCATCCTACTGAGTCCTGGAATCATCCTCTGGGCGTAATAACCTGAGCTACCTACTCTGGACAAGCAAACTGGGCCAAGAGCAAGACACTGCATTGCATTTTCACAGCAGTGGAAATCCATTGGGCTCACCATTTGAACAGTCTATCAAGCTCATGCTCTGTTCCAGTGCAATTTTGGTTGATGCCCAGGAAGGTGGGGATGAAGGGGGGGATGAAGAATGTGTCCCAGAATAGCATGGAAGGCACCATTTTCTCCAGAATTTCTGCCTTGAGGAGTTTCTTCCCGTAGGCATCTTGGAAGTTGGCTGACACATGTTCTCCCTTCATTAGGGGCCAAACAGGGACAGATCAAACATGGAAGACAGTAGCTACCTAGAAAAAGGACTTTGCCATAGAGTCAAAGGAAACAGGAGAATAGAATTTTCCTATACACACAGACACACACACACATACATAAAAAGAGGCGGGATCAGCTGTGTTCTTTGGAAGATTAGAGTGGTTTGGATGCCATCCCTTCAACTTCCCCAACCTGCCCTCTCTCACCTTTGTGGTCCTCTGGAATAATCTCCACTGGCATTGTGATCAAGTACTGATGTAGTTTCTCCAGACAGAGGCTGGCCTCTGGGGTTGGTTCTCCTGGGACGTGAGCTCTGAGCAATGGGAGACATCGAGAAAACATCATTTACTCTATAAGGTTTAGAGAGATATGAGTTTACTACAGTTGATCAGCACAGTGGCTGCCTGGCCAACAGGATTCTAAATTCTCTGGCCCGTATTCAGGAAATGAGGTAATCTCTGAAGCTCTCCTCAACTGTCCCTTTATCTCAGACAAGACATCCTAGGTTCACTATGCTGCTAAATGCTTATTGACCTGGTCCATGTGGAAAACTAGATACTGTGACACCCACAACCTCCACACCACTGTCTCCAGATGGGTCTGAAGGTGCCAGTGCCCAACTTTGAGGAGATCAAGTTAGATTCACACCCAGTGCATCTTTCCAACAAGGCATGTGACCCCAGACAGGTTATTCTGCCTCTCATGCCTTTCCTCATTCCATTACCTGTATTGTTGGGAGCATCCTACTATCTTTCTCATAGAAAGGCCTCAGCCATGCCTGTCTTAACTTTCTTAGTTTGGAACACTCAGAGAGAGCTGCCACCTGATGCACATGCACTAACTTAGAGATGGGACAATGACAACAAGGAGGAAAAAAATATAATGAGGAACAAGTGTGGTGGTGCCCACACTTAAGAGGCTAAGGGAAGAGCATCTTTAGACAAAGGCTTGCCTGGGGTCCATAACCAGTCCTTATCTCTTATAAAAATAAAACTGAAACACAACTCATCCCAGACCTGAATACCACAGGGCTATCTAGAGAAAATCATAATTGTATGCATAGGGATGTGTACGTACAGACACACAGGCTTATTATGAACATCTACATCACATGGACAGAGAGCTATATACGGACAATCACACATGGACTCACAGACATGCATGAGCATGTATGTGGATACAGGCCCACAAGCAAATGCACATGGATGCACCTAGTAACACAATAGTGAACATAACTAGGAGCCAGTCCCACACTGAAAGAAGAGCCCTGGTGTCTGTAGGTAGAAATTAAACACTACTATCAAGTTGAATACAAGAGGAGTTTAAAAAAAACTCCATGAGAACTATTAAAAAGATCTGGAGCCAGTACAAATACTCATACTACTTCTGCCTTAACAGAGACATGAGATTGCCTTTTGCCAGATAGCACATTGATAAAAAGCCCTTCTTCAAATCTCTCAGCTTTGATAATTTTTTTAGAGGTGTGAGATAATTAGATCCAGAGGATGGCACTGCTTTTGTATTGTCCTTTAAAGCTATAGTTCTAGTAAACAGTCTTTTTTCTGCACAGTCAGTTGCTCTGAAGATTTTTGCCCACTGGGCATTTTGGTTCCTCTTCTCCAAGATTATGATAGAATGAACAGATTAAGGTTTCTTTCATGAATTCTCCTTTAGTCGTAAGGCAAAGGTATGTATTTTAGTTAGGCCTGCTCGGGATAAGAATTTTAGATAACATTTGAAGAGACAACAACTTTACACATTACTGTGCAATAGTAGTTTAGGAACCGTCCCAAGGATGTTCTAACTCAGGCATGACAAAATGTCAATTGAAGCATTCTTAGTAGCAGATTAGTCAGGTAAGTTTTCCAAAGAGTCAAACTCAACAGAACTTTTTGTTCTTCAGTAGGTTACAACAGCCCTTTCACACAAACACCCTAGTTTCTCTCTATAAAAACTATAGCACTTAGGAGTACTCCAACCACAAGTTAACTACAATTGTCCTTAGAGGTCAGGAGGATGGCACAGACCACAACTCTAGGGTGACTAACAGTTACCCTATGCATGCACTTAATCTAGTTCTTAGGTATTTTAATCACATGCATGGGAGGTGAACAATACTTATGTTTTTAGCAGCATGGACTTAGTAGAACCGAGCAGCCCCACAACACCTATGAACTTTTCCATGTGAACAAGGAGGGTGGGAGGATAGACTCAAGTGGCAGAGCACCTGCCTAGCAAGCATGAAGCCCTGAGCTCAAACTCCACTTCACAGGGCCAGGGAATAAAGTGAGCAATAGCAACTCAAGTCTCTTAGACATCCAGTAATTACAGTGTCCTTTCATTCAAAGACTATCAACATTTCTCAGAATTTTCTTCCTGTATCCCCTAAAGCATATTAGACAGAAACCATTAGTTGCCACCAATACATATTCTTTTCCTTACATCGAAATTGCCCTGTCTTAAGGTGACAGAAGTATGCAATTTAAACAGAGTGTGGTTAAAAGATTGTAGACTAGCCATCTCTTAGGCCACAGCCCCACTGATAAGCATAGCAAACAATCTTTGGGCACAACTCATGCTGGGAAGTGCAACTCCCCTGAGCAGCTTGTTCAACTCAACCTGAGGACAGTCTTTCTATTTTTAGTTGGATTCATGGACAAGCTCCATAAGGCTCAGACGAATTTTCCACTAATTTCTCTCCACATAATTCATGAGGCAACTGTGAAAAAGATGAATATCTATTACAGAAAGGACCTGAAAGTCCAAAAACTGCTAGGTTGCCTCTGAGTGGTTTTCTGGACGATGTATATAGTAAGAGTACAGAAGTTCTCAGAGAAGCCAGTGGACTCCAGGCTTATGACACCACCTGCCTTGGGATGCAGGCATAGAACACTAATGGATGCCAGCATGCTTGAGAACAAATGGTGTACACCAGTCTGAGGTCAGGATCATGTCAGCTATAAACAAACAACAACAATAAAAAACAAACCACAGTTTGTCAGATTGTACAACCATCTACAGTGGGGTAAAAAAACCCAGAAATCCATGGACCACCCTCGAAACAGACAGAGCTCCTGGTATAGACTGACATGTCAATTATACTAATCTACTCAATTTCAACCTTCAACAGATGATCTTTGCAGTCATGCAGAGCAGTGATATCACCTTGGTGACCCTGAAGGGCCCTAAGGCCTTATCTAGGAACATTATAACTCTTTCAAGGCCACTATCCATGCCCTTGACACAGAAAATGCTGAACTATGTGCTGTATCCTGTTCAACAGTACTTGGAAGGCCACACTGCAATGTCTTAGTCACCTTGGCAGTGTTGAAAGATAATACTGAGGTTGAGTGCAAGCGAGGAGTTCTGTCATCAAATGAGAGACAGACATCCTCCAGCCCATCCTAGGCCTACTCAGGGCAATGATATCAAATGGATACTTCAAGGGCAAAGAAAAGCAAACCCTCCAAGCCGAAATACCTGGACCTCACCCTTAGATGTCTTGATGAGGTGGGTACCTGACACCTAGAGACACAGGGTCCTGACTCCCTGAACAACTCCTGTCCTATACAACATGGATCAACTTGGGGGTCTTTTTGGAGGCTGAGGACACAGACAAGGATGAGGAATTCTGGCTGCCTGAGTACAAAAATGCAGCCTGTCCATAAGGTTGACTAACATCTGCTCTACACTTACATTCATTTGAAAAGCTGAAGCCAAGTCAGCCTTCCTGGACTTGTTTTATTCCTCTTCTTTGTACACATTTCCAAGTGGTAAAATCTACTGGTTGAAACTTGCTTTCAGGCATCAAACGTTGTCAGTTCTCAAAATTATGCCTGAATTCTGCCCTTCCTGAAACAGCCTTTGAAGATGCTTCAGCCTGCACTGCCCATCCCCAGTCAGTAGGGCTATGTGTTATTATTCTGTCTGCCCCATGATCTTGTATTAATATCTTAATAAAGGTGTCTCCCTCCCTGTCTTGCGTCTCAGCACTCCAGTACGACTTGCAGAGTCATCCAGCCAAAGCAGCCTTTGGAAGGCTATGGTCCTAGATGACTACAAGCTCAAGAGAAGGCCTGAGCATGGACACTCAACTGGGCTGCTTCCAAATTCCTGACCCACAGAAAATGAGTGAAGTAGTATTTTTTCTTGTGTTACTACGCTAAAAGTTAGAGAAATCTCTTACACAGCTATAGGGAACTTACAGATAACAGATGGCAGGCCCATATGCTAACTACTGGTGGCATCCAGCACTGTTCTGCAACCTCAGGGTCTCACACTGGGAGCCCAGGTTCATCGTGACACCTGCTCTACAAGAAAGCATCTATGGCCTCAGCAACAACCCTACCACGTGCATCTGATGGGGGTTGATACTTAACAAAACTGAAGTGATGAAGTGTGCTAAGGGAGCTCTGCCTCATGGACTCCTCCTCAGCTCAGTCACTGCTAGAAGCTGGGGTGTGGGAATTGTTTCTCTCATAGAAGAAAGATCTCTGTTATCTCAACATGCTCCTTAATTTACCTGCATTTCCAGAATCTGAAATTCAAGTTGAAATGTAACCATGTGGCCACTTTCTGATAATCGGTGTCTCTGTAGAACATTCTTCACATCTGTAAATTAGAAAAACAAGCATTTTATATGCAAACAACAACTGTCTTCAGATATCCATTATTTTGTATGAGTATCTACAACATATATAGAAATATGAAAGTGTACATTACCAATTGTATTTAAAAATCTGGAAGAATGTATATCAAATTGATTAGCCTTACAAAATTGGATCAATATCAATTTATACTTCTAGTGCTCAATTATACCAACAGTCAAGGTAAACAGAAATATACACAGAAAACCCTAAGTAAGTTTGAATCATGTTCACTGTTTGATGTCCTTCTTTCTTTTCTGTTTGTCATCATTATCTTGTTCATGTATGGATTTGGCTTGACATGACTGTAGCCATCCTGGTTCATAACCACTATGGTGGTCCCAGAGTAACCCTAGTCAGTTTTTCCAACAATCACTATTAGACAAAACCATTAGAGACATTCATGGAGCTTTAAATAGGGATCCTGGCTCCCAGATACACCTGACTCTCAATATTAAGATAAACTGAGAGCATTCCAGCCAGAACGAAGTCACTTTTGTCCTAACTCACAAATATGCCATTCTTTCTAACCCATATTTAGGGAATCCAAGTGGTCTTGCTGCCACCCAGAGCCATGCTTCTGGCAGTAACTCCCCTAAATAAATTCTACTCTGTGCAACTGTAGATATGTCTAGCCCTCGTACTTTGGTCTCACAGCACCTAGGGTGGGCCACATACACTAGGACCAAGTTGTCCTAAATACTGTTGAAGACAATAAATGGAACCCACATGCTTAGCTGTTACCTCTTAAAATTTCACTAATATGAATGCTATTTTCAAAATATGACATGGATACCTTTGTTGGGACTGGGGTTTGAATTCAACATGCTCTACTGCTTGAACCACACCTCTCGTCCATTTATCTCTGGGTGTTTTGTAGATGGGCTCACACAAACTATTCACCTGGGCTGGCCTTGAACTTGACCCTCCTGTTCTCAGCCTCCCAGCAGTTAAGATCACAGGCATGACCCAATGGTGCCCAGCAAGCATGCATACATTTATCCTCATACACTGCTGGTGGGAATGCAAGCTAGTACAACCACTTTGGAAAACAATATAGAGGCTTTTAAAAAAACTAAACATAAATTTGCCATATGATCCAGCAATCCCACTCCTAGGAATATACCCAAAGGAATGCGACTCAAGTTATTTCAAAGACACTTGCACACCCATCTTTATTGCAGCATTATTTACAACAGCCAAGCTATGGAAACAGCCAATATGCCCCCCAGTGGATGAATGGACTAAGAAAATGTGGTATTTATACACAATGGAATTTTACTTAACCACAAAGAAGAATGAAATTTTGTCATTCACAAGTAACAGATGGATGTTGAGAACACCATCTTAAGCAAAGTTAGCCAGGCTCAGAAGACCAAAAATCACAGGTTCTCCCTAATATGCAGATTGTTGACCCAAAATAAATTCAATACTATTATTGGACATGGGTCACACAATAAGGGGAGAACGTGCGTGGGAGGAATAGGAAAAAGGAAGGAAACCTAAAATTTGAATGTGGTTGATGTGCTCTCTGTAGAGGAGCAAATAAAGTAATCTTAACCTGGCAGAGGCCAGTATGGGAAGGGGACCAGGAAGTAGAGAAGAGGTCTGGCAGAGATGAGCCAATGTGGGTTATAATACACAAGTGCATGGAAGCAACACTAGGAATCTCTCTGTACAGCCATCTTTATCTCAAACTTGCAAAAACTTTATGTCTTTCTTACTATCTCCTATGTTTTCTCGTCAACAAAATCGGAGAGCAAGACAGTGGAACAGGTTCTGCCCAGACTGGAGGTATTGGGGGGCGTAGGAGGAGGGGCAGGTGGCCCAAACAATGTATACATATGTAAATAAATGTAAAGGTGATAAAATAGAACAGAGAAAAATGAAAATTAAGAAAAAAAAAAGGGAAGAAATTGTGGGGAAAGGCACTCTAGATGAATGTGTCCCAGATGTATTCATAGTGTTCCCAGAGGGTGGTCGCAAAAGACCCTGGTTGAGAAGATCTCAGGTGTTTGGCATCCTGAACAAAGAATTGGATGGGAACAAACAGATTGCAAAGCAACAGCCAAGTTTTATTGACAGTGAAAGCAGAAAGTACACTCCGTGAGAGGGAGACGGAGTGAGCTCTGAGCAAGGTGATCCAAGAGCAGAACCTGGAGCTCAAGACATATACTTTGGCTGTGGATTTCTGGAAAGAAAAAAGCACAAAAAAAATCGAATAATTCTCCCCACATGTCCCCTCTGCCTGAGTGGCAAAGCAGTCAGGGTGCTCCTTGGAGCAAGAAAAAGTTAAAGACACCTTTGCTAAGTTAGCTCTCCCAGGAACCCCACAGCCTCCCACTTACACCCAACCTGACCTTGAACCACAGAAGGTAGATTTTTGCATGCTTCTTCACCCCAGAATTTCTTTGCACAGCAACTGTAGCACCATTTCAGTAAGGTTGGTCACTGTAAAATAATGAGGAAATGTTGCTTGTCATTAGGTTTCAAGTATTGTTAGAAAGCCTCACCATTCCTGCCCCTCAGCACCCCATCTTTAGACAATTCAAGCACACAAAGTCCCCAAGGGCTAGGTCAGGTACAGGTCCATGCAAGTAGCTGCCATAGTTCTCCCAGTGTGGGCTGTCTGAGGGTTGATGGGAGCCGAACCCTGTTGGGGTCTGAGCAGTGAGGTCCTCTTCCTCCCCCAGAGGCCTGGGTCAGAGCAATGCCTGAGGTCTGTAGGGTGACTGGTCTGGTCCACTGTAGATGCCCTTACCCCCTCCAGAGGAGGTCGCAGTGTTCGTGTCTGCAACCTGGGCACCGGCTCCCTGTATCCTCCCAAAGGCCTCTTGATGAGGTTTCCAGAGAGCACTGGCTGCTCCGGAAGTCCATGTGGGTCACAGTCACCAGAGTTGTCCTGTTTGGGTCCAATGTCCCTGGGCTATGGCGCCCTACAGCCATCCTTGCCTGTGTGGTCAGGCAGGGCGCTCAGTCTGTGGCGAGCTCTGCCTTGCAGAAATGATCTGCTGAACGCACTGCAGGGCTCCTGGAGGCACCTGGGCTCCGAACAGCACAGATGCAGGCTGTACCAGTAGCAGAATTGTATGTGTGTGTTGTGTGTGTTTGGTGTGTGTGTCAGGTGTGTGTGTTTGGTGTGTGTCTACTGTGTTCAGCCAGTGTGTGTATGTGTTTAGGTTTGTGGGGATATTAGGTGTGTGTCTGTGTGTGTTGTCTGTATGTTTGTGCATCTTTATGTGTATTGTTGTGTATGTACGTGTTTTGTGTGTGTATTTTGTATATGTGTTCGTGTGGTGTGTGTTGTGGGTGTAGGAGGTGTGTGTGCATGTGCATCTGTGTGTTGTGTATGTGTGTTGTGTGTATGTTGTGTTTCTATGTGTGAATGTGTGTGTTCTGTGTCTTGTGTAAGTATGTGTGTGTGCTATGTATGTGTGCTGTGTATCTTTGTTCTGTGCATGTGTCATGTATGTGTCTCTGTGTATGCCTAGTTGCGTGCGTATGTGTATTGTGTGTGATGTGTATGTTTGTGTTGTATGTGTCTGTATTGGTGCGTTCTGTGTGTGTGTATATGTGTGTGTGTATATGTGTGTATATGTGTGTGTTCTGTGTGTGTGTATGTGTGTGTATATGTGTGCGTGTGTTCTCTGTGTGTGTATATGTGTGTGTGTATATGTGTGTATATATGTGTGTGTTCTGTGTGTGTGTGTATGTGTGTGTATGTGTGTGTGTGTATATGCGTGTGTGTGTGCATGTGTGTGTGACGTGTGTGTTATCCCTGGTAGGCCCACGGGGAGCCCAGCACCGGGAGGCCTCTCCTGTGCAGGCTCAGCTGCAGCATCTCCTGATCTGGGCCACCGCGGGTCCACCTGTGCTGAGCACTCCAGGGTCACCCACCCACTGTCCAGCAGGAGGAAGCAGTCGCCCTCCTCCCCCTCCTCCAGCATTGCACCCATCTAGCCTCCCTCTCCTCCTCCCCAACCCCCACATAACCCCTCCCCCACGGCCCCCTCTCGCCCCTCCCTTCGAGCACCGCCCCGCCCCCTCTCGCCCCTCCCCTCCAGCACCGCCCCGCCCCGCCCTCCTCGCCCCTCCCCTCCAGCACCACCCCCGCCCCCCCCGCCCCTCCCCTCCAGCACCACCCCGCCCCCTCTCGCCCCTCCCCTCCAGCACCGCCCCCTCTCGCCCCTCCCCTCCAGCACCGCCCCCACCCCGCCCCCTCTCGCCCCTCCCCTCCAGCACCGCCCCCGCCCCCTCTCGCCCCTCCCCTCCAGCACCGCCCCCCGCCCCCTCTCGCCCCTCCCCTCCAGCACCGCCCCCCGCCCCCTCTCGCCCCTCCCCTCCAGCACCGCCCCCTCTCGCCCCTCCCCTCCAGCACCGCCCCCGCCCCGCCCCGCCCCCGCGGCTCTGCTGCCCGCGCCATTGGTGCGCAGTGGCCGCGGCTGAGGCCAAGGCTGGACCACGTGCACTCTGGAAACTGGATTCCCGCCTAAAGACATGGCGGGGTCAGGAGGGGACACCCGCTCCCGGGTCCTCTGCAGACCCGGGCTGCGGGCTCTCGCGGCCATGTCAAAGGCCTGACCGCCCACGACACCCGGGAGGAACCCGCGGCCAGGGGTCGCTGTCCTCGCGCTGACCCCACTCCCCACCCCGTACCCCGCCCGCCGCGCACGGCCTGCAGGACACGGAGATGGGGGTCGCCCAGGACGGAGCAGCCCCGCCCCATCCCGCCGGCCGGTGTAGCGGACAACGTCCCCGCCGCCGCCACCATGGACGCTCACCAGAGCGAGGGCGCCGGCGGCTGCAGCTTCCTCTGCGCACCGCCGCCCCGACAGTGGCCCGGACAACGGAGCCCGCATCTTCCCGACCCGGCGCCCGGTGTCTGTGCCCAAAGCCCGGCACCTCAGCCTCTCACCCAGACCCGCGCGGCAGTCGGAGAACCGGGCCCCGCCCCGCGCCGGCGGACACGAGGCCGCCATTGGTCCAGCCGCGTGACTGACGGGGGAAGTGGGCGTGGCTTTCTCAACAGCCCAGGCAAGACAAATGGAAAAGGGCTGGAGGCGGGGCTCAAGCAGAAGCGCCCAAGGTCCCGCCTCTCGGCCCGCGACACGGGGCCGCAATTGGTCCTGCCACGTGAGTGACGGGCGCAGCGGGCGTGGCTTCGCGAGCGCGAGGGGCAGGCACAGAGCCCCAGAGGAAGGTCGTTAACGCCCTTGTCTGACCTCAGGAGCGCAGTTGGGGATCAAGCAAGGGCCTGAGATCTTTCTGACTCCAGAGGACCGCTTGCCTCCCCACCTCCCTGCTGTGTTGAAATGATCTTATGATGACGGATGAGGCAACCAAAACGCTGCTAGCTGTGACACTGCGCAGGTCCCTAATTCAAGACCCAGTTTTCACCTTTTATAAAATTACATTGGTGCGCGATGGTCACCACAAGTAATTTTTGACCCGGCCACGCAGGAGGCCCCGCCCGGGCAGGCAAGTGGGGTAACGGACCAGGCCTCTCCCCTGCCGGCCCATGGCTTCCTTCTGATGATGCACCTGCCCCACGAGTCCAGGACAGAGCAGTTCCATCAGGATTTGATTTGCAACCCCAAAAGTCACCCTGACAAGATGCAGCTCAGCATGCCAGCTCCCACCTGGAGCACGCGCTTCCTAATTCATGCCCACCTGGAGCATCTGGAGCCCACTGGGGCACAGCCCAGGCGTGAGGCCAGGGTCAAAATCTTTTGTGTCGTGGTGAAGAAAGCTAGTGTCCAGAACACTAAAGAAGCACAATGCCCGAGAAATACAGTGCCTATGTGTAAATAAGTAAAAAAATTCACCCGAAGACTAAGCGCAGGTGACTAATGAGACCGTTTCCAATTCCCGATGAAAGAGCCCATCTTCCTCAGATGGACTATCAATACTGAAGCATGTGATGGCCCCTGGGGTGGGCAAAAACAGAGGTTTAGGTTGCTAAATTTTCCTTGATTTGTTGAGAAAGAAATGTGATGCTGAGAAGGGACTACTTATGCAGCAGAAAGAAAATAAATTAGATGTGAATGAATCATAATTTGTTTCCTGTCTAGAGGAAGCTCTATGATTTTCCAAAATTTATTCTATACTTAGGAACCTCTGTCTTCCACTGCTTAGGAAACGCTGAGTTTTCAAAAATATGACCCCAACATCAATCATGCATGGCCTGCATCTCAGAGCTTCTCTTCAGGCTTGAGAAAGAAACATTGTTACCATTTAAGAAAAAAAAGGATGATCCTCGATCTTGTGGTTGCTCTGTGGTTGGAACTTTGAGTTTTGTAGGAAGGAGGAAAAAAAAAAAAGCATCAAACTCTGGTCCCAAGGATGAGAATCAAGCCCCATGCAGAGATGCACAAAGGGATTTTATGTTGCACTGTGTCTAGGGATCACTTCCCAGCAGTCAGACAAATTAATAGAAGCAGAGAATGCTGACAGAATAACTTCATACTTCCTCCTTCTGCCTTTTCCTTCCCTTTCCCTTCTGCTACCCTCACCCTCTCACCACAAGCTTCCTACTCTTAGGGAAGAAGGCGTAGGTCCTAGGGACAGCCCTATTAAAACGTTTCTGTACACTACTTTCCCTTCAGTTACAATGCTGGTCCATAAACCAAGGTCAGGCTTTCCCCTCACCCTTCATCTCACAGAGGGCCACTGGTTCAATAATAATGGGTACCATGGGGGTCTGAGAACTTGTACACACGCAGATTCTTGATACTCTCTTTCTCCCATGAATTCACTCTATTGTTTTTCCTATATGCCAGACATTAGCTTTGAGCTTTGTCTATACTTCACACTGCTATTTTAAATAACTTTTGTCTTTTCAAACTGCTCTATTTTGCATTCTAGTAACACAAAACCATTTCTGCAATGTGCTTGAATGGGTGGAATAATTTTGAAAACTCTTTTCTTCTGTTTAGTTTTTACCTGGCAGTACTGGGGTTTGAGTCAGGGCCTCAACCTTTCCAGGCAGGCACTTTTATTGGTTGAGCTAAGCCCTCAGTCCATCTGCTGTAGTTACTTCTTTGAATACGCTATCAAGTTTTTCCAAGGTTAGCCATGACTGTGATCTTCCTTATACCTACCACACAGCTGGGATGACGGGAGGATACCACCACACACCTGGCTTATTGCTTGAGATGGGGCCTTTTGCTAGGCTGGCTTTGAACCATACTGCCCTAGTGTCAGCCTCCCATGTAGCTGAGGTTACATGAGAATAGCTTAATTTTACCCCTGATGCTTGATTTAGAAAACCATCAAAAAGCAGAAAATTGTAGAAAGAGAAAAATTAACTATGTATCTAGTTATCTAATTGATCTTCCAACAGGAATTACCTATTTTTAATACTCGTAAATACTTGAACAAGTTACTGCCTAAGACTAAGGGCATTTGGCTACATAGCCACAATACACACAATTTGAACACCAGCACGTAGTCTGACCTATATTCTCTCCAACACCCAATGTCTTCAAGTAGTTCCAAGATATGCCTTCTAACTGTTGTTTTGTTCTTGTCATTCTGCTGTTTTTGTGGAACTGGTGTTTGAACTCAGGTCTTCATGCTTTTGAGTCAGGGGGTCTACTGCTTGAGCCATGCCTCCAACCTAGGGGATGAGTTTTGTGTCAACTTTTGTTTTGGTTCTACTATCCTATCAAGGATCAAGCATTACATTTGGCTATCAGAAATCTTTAGGCTTGTTCTTCTACAAGAGTTTCCATACCTTTTGTTTGGCCTTTGATGGACATTTTGGAAAGCTTCTTGTCCTGTAAATTGTTCTATACTCTGTATTATCTTATTTGAGTGAAAACCAAAATGAGATTGTGCACTCAGCCACCTAGTAAACATCAGTGAGAAGTCATTAAACAAAGAGGGATCACTGTCTCTTCCTCCCAAGGCTACATCCTGGGAACCACGCTAAAATCCCTGGTGCTTCTCTCAAGCAGATGAGAACTTTAGGTTACCAAACCTGCCTTGACTATGGTCTTTTCATTTCATCCCAGCTGCCAGGAGCTAAGATCCTGAAATAGAGCTGATATTCAGCCACTTGTACGAGTGTACAAAAGCCTTATTGCAAACATTGAAACTGTTGGTGAAACTCTCTGGCCTTGTGCAATGCCCCATACCCTTGCTGTGGCCTCTCATGGGACCCTCAGCACCTCTCTACAGTCCAGCAATCAAAAGATTGACACAGGTAAAGGTCTGGCCAGCATCCTAGAGACCACCATGCTTCTAGATTATGTTAGGGCACTTTTGAATCAGTCAGGTTGTGCCATATCAGTTATTCTACATTTCATAATGCCTCAAGCTCAAATCACTAACCAACAGAAGGCACGAGGACAAGGAAAGGCTAAAGTAAAGATGGATTGAAGGGATGGCAGCATCAACAGCATGAACTCCCTTCTTCCAGGCAGGAGAAAAAACATTGAGAGGGGCTCTGGAGTATGTAGCAGCACTCATCTTTCAAAGTCAGAAATTGAGCATATCACTTAGGTGGACAGCTTGTGATATTAGGTAACTGGTGATCCAGGGAAAGATTGATAATTACCTGATAGCTAATGCCACAAACTAGTGCAATCCATTCATACCCATTCAAATGAATTACACACCGTCCTACAATGGAGGGTGGACTTCTGTGCAGGTGAGGGAGGTCCTGTTCAGAGCCACATACAAGCATGAGCTGCAGGTGGCAGGAAGACCCAGAGGCTCTACTGGGACCAGGCAGCTGCTCTGGCTGACTGTCGGGCTGAGCTTTCCTCTGTGACTGATCCATGCTACCTCCCATTGTTGCCCTATGTCTTGACAACCCTAGGACAGAATGAGGGTGGGATGTGAAATTCCAATGTCAGAAACCTGTCCTGGGTCATAATCTCAGGCTGGTGGATAGGAGTCACAGGTAGACATAGGTATAATGCCCAGTGTTATGACAACTGTGTAGGCCTGCCATAAGAGGAGCTGCTGAGTGGTCCCTTGAAGACACACACTGACTTTTTCCTCCTATGGTAGAGCAACATGGGCTGGCTTAAGGTGGCCTCGCCAGCGTGTCCTTTATCAGGGTCCTGCTAGCCCTGACATTCACACTCCTGATATCCCCTCTATTCAATTGTAGGCTCCAGAGAAGTTTCTTTCTCTTCTTCAGAAGTGATTCTATTCAGAATTTTAATTACCAAGAAAATGCTCAATAATGGCAATTTCTTTCAAACACTGAATTTCTAAAACAGGTTTTTGCCCAACAACTGACATGAGCTTTCATGACCCTGGAGAGAACAGCTACCACCCAGTCCTCCTCAATGATGTGTAACAGTGGGAGACAGGAGGACAAGGCAGAAGCCACAGAATACAGAGAAGAGGGTTGACCTGTCATACAGTGCAGATTGCAATATTCCACTGACTCCAATATTAGACGGTACATGGACCTGCCTTTCAGCAATCAACTCATTCTGAGCAGCCTATGAGGGGCCCTTGGGCTGAGCTCTTCCAAGCATGTGTCCTGCAGGAGGCTCCCTGTCCTGCCCAGTCCCTCCCATCCATTGATGATGCAGTGAAGCTGAGTTGACAGTAGGCATATGGGTCTTACATCCTGGATGCAGGTTCACTTATCATTGTTGTCCACCTACTGAAGGCTAATTGGACCTGGTGCCAAACAGTGCTCAAGGTCAAGGATGCTGTCCAGGAACTGTGATTCCCTCTAATGACAAACCCAACATGGTGTCTATAAATTCTGACATCAAGGTCATCCCAGTATGACTCAAAAGTCCTTTCCTCTCTCGGGGATCTGCCTATTTGTCAGCCATGCTCACAGACTCCTGGGCCTGGTGAACACAGCAGCCATCTCTACCCATTCACACAAAGCCCTACACTCTAAGTTTCATGTTATATTACAAAAGGAGTGGGTCAGCCATGTCTGGCCTCAAACAAAGGCCTGAGGTCTCAGTGCAGAAGATCAATGTGTGCATAGCTGTACCTCTCTTCCATCCCTGAAACCACACAGTAACTGTAGGGAGCCCACCTCCACATTGCAAAGGTTGACCTGAAATTTTGCACTAGAAAATGGCCCTCTGCAAGGTGCTTTTGGGAATTTAATGGGGAAAATGGCTCTTAGCCAGGCAATGCAGGTGTGCAGAACAAGTGTGAAGGACACTTGCTACCACCCTGCCCTGCACAGCCATTCAAAGCATCTGTCAGCATGAAGTGCTATGCTACTAGGTCTGGAGGAAATGCTGTGGAGTGAGGCATCTAATGTCAATCAAAGAGTACAGTAAATTATGGTTATTTACGCCAAAGGATGATATTCATTTTGAAAACTATGTAAACATTTTAATGAATTACTGAGCCAGTGGAGAGCATGTAAGTAATTTTATAGACTCATATTTTACATAACAAGAACAAAAGGAACAAATAAAACAAAGTAACTAAGAGAAAATGGAGTAAAGCTTCTCCACTGGCTCATTCTGTATGGCAATATGCAAAGGGCAGGAAGGATCTTCTGAGGGAAAAATGACTGTGAGCTGAAGAATGCCACATCTGAACAGCACAGGGGAGAACCTACAACAATCCTGCCCCACACAGCCACTCACACCACCCATTAGCATGAAGTGCTCATCATGGTCTTGCAGCACAGCAAAGAGGTGGCTGTCCTCATTGAAGAATTCCAGCTCTGTGTCCTCAGGCATAGGCCTGGGAGAATTTACTGTTGGTCCTGGCATAGGATTTGGCTCATATCCTTGGGCCTCTGAGGGAGGTGGCTCAGGATGTGCTTTTGGCTGTAGCATCAGGACCTGAGAGGTTAAAAGTCCTGCAGGAGGAAACAAGACCCCCATATGACCTCCTTGCCCTGATGCTTCCAAAAATCAGAAATGACCCAGGTTGCCAGAGAGGCCAGAGCTCTGACCTCTCAGCAGGAGAACTTTCTAGACTGTGGAACAATTGCTGTGGGTTGCAGGCTCCTCGTTCCTCCTTGCCCACCTCCAGAAATAGACAAGCCACAACATGGGGCCTACACAGACCACTCCACACATGCTCAAGGTTCATACCCAGGCTCCTCGCCTTCACAGGCTGTTGTATTGGGAGCTAGAAAGACCCACTGCAACAGGAGACGTTGGGCCAGGTGCTCTGCCTCTGAACCAGGCATATGGAGTTCAAGTATGCAATCGGCAGTTTCAGGCATGGAAACTCATGAGGTTCATAGACATCCTCCCCGTACATGTCAAGCCACAGAATCAGAGAACTTGCCTTACCTTTCCCTGCACTGGCAGAGTGGATCTGTTAGGCATCACATCCTGTGCCTGTCCCTATCTATTCAGAGGACAGCAAAAGACAGACCAAAGCTTTTGTCTGTGCAGGCAGTGACAAAAAGAAAAGAAGGGGGAGATGCTGGGAGCCACCATGGGAGAGGGGCAGGGCTAGGTGCTGTGAGCACATCTCCCCTCTTCAGGGAATCTCTACACACTGTTCTGTGTGTCTTGGGCCCCCTTGCCTGTGATGTCAACTCCACTAGGGCATGATGACCCTCCACAGGGCACTAGCGTCCCTCAGATATTGTCCCTCATATATTGACCCTAATACATAAGCTGTTTCATTTCCCTAAGCAATGGGTGTCGGCTGCCCACCAATTACACTGTTCAATTGACATGCCCAGCCTGACTGTGAGCACTCAAGGAATGTCCACTAGGGAGGAGGGAAGCCCCCGCAGATTCTCTGAAACCTTATGGGCAACAGGATGGGCAAGCCCCACAGAGACAGGCTATGAAGTGATGATGAATGCTGAAAGGGGCCGTCACTGAGGCCTTCGAAACCCCTCTCCCTCTCAGGTGCTCAGGGCCCCACCCACAGTTCTCTTGGATTTCTTTTAATTCAGGTGAAGATCTAGACCTCAGCCCTCTAGTCAGAATCACAAGAGTTTGAGGACCCAGGGTGTGCAGATTCTTACCCAAAAACAGCCAGTGAAAGTCCCTAGTCTTGAGACAGTTGCCCACTCACTTTACCCAACAGCAGCTCACTTTTTCAGTTTGTTTATGGCCTGTCATACTCGTTGGAGTCACACCATGTGGAATCACATAACCTATCACAACTACTGAACCTGCGATGAAACATAGCATTACTGAGTAACTTTCCAAAGGGATGGATTTCAGGACATCAGTGATTTGCCTGCTCTTTTGCTGAAATATACTACATTCCTAGAAACTAGGTGCCTCATCTTATGCTGTTCAAGGAAGGAGACCACCTGGCTCATTCCCAGACAGTTTGCTGGGCCTGTGTTCCTCAGAACCTGAGAGCTGCCAATCTGCTTAAGATAGGTCAGATAGTACTCCATAGACTGGGGAGTTTCTTTTAAAACTGGCGAGACTGTTTGCTGAGGCCAAGAGTGAGCAAGGCCCAAGGTAGCATGATTCTCCCAGGGGGACTGGGGACGCACAGAGGAGCCACAGCCCTGGCTAGCTGTCTACACAACATCAGGCTCAAGACAAGTGCTTCTATGGCTCATCCCCATAGGCAATGGAAACACCTCACGAGGGTGTTCTGTTGGGCACACCAGTCTCCACAGTCAAACTGGGACAAGAGCAGGACACTTCATGGCCAAATCACAGCCAGGAGTTTGGGATTCCACTGGGTATGGAAGCATTGCTCGCCACATAAAGAGGACATTGAGAACATACCGTGCAGTTGTGTAGTGGCCATACTCGCCTAAGTAGTGGTTGAAAAAGGTGATGTCCCCAAGGAACAGGGCAATCTAATTTTCCTCCAATAAATTCTCCAGTGAGTTAACCACGGGAATCTCATGCTCCAGGCCTCATCTTGTATGGACAGTGGTGCATTTTCTATCTGGTTGGAGATAATTAGGTGTATTACAAATACTGAAGCTCTATCAAACAGAAAAACTATTTGCCTTAGAACGTAGAGAAAAATATCCAAAATATAGTCCACACACAAACACACACACATTGGTAGCAATCACTTGCTTTAAATGAGGTTCAGTATGGTGTGAAGGACCCTTGCCACCTATCCTGGCATCACTGTGTCACCTTGGGAATCAAATGGCATCATGGGATCGGGTGAACCGAAGTCTCCAGATTTGCACTAGGAATCATTTGGGGTGGTGATATGGACAGAGCTTGCACAAGTTGAGAGACCCCAAGAGAACACTCTGCTTCCTGGAGGTCCTCCAGGGCAGTGAGTTTGCTGAGGTTGCTCTGGAATGTAAGTACCTGGTCCCCTGGGTTCTGCAATGTTTTTGGTCAGTGGTGTAAGAGGTTTATTCTCTGAGGTTTTACTCTACCAAATCTCTACCCTTAGACAAAACCTCCCCAAAGTCTACTGGTATGCTTACCTTCCTGCCTATCAGTCCATGTGGAAAACCACACACTGTCAAACCCACATGCTATGCCACATCAGCCCCAGGCAAATCTGGCAGCCTGTTTTCCAATTTTGAGGGGACAGAGCTGGGTTACACCTGGACCATCATTTATGTAGGTGTGTGACTATGGCCAGGCATTGCACATTTCCTGTCCTCTGCATTTTCCCCCTGCTTCCTAGACATGATCCTTGTGTTGGCCGTGTACAAAATCATTGCTTTTACATATCCCAAAGAGGCTATTTTTCCTGTGACTGTGGGGACATGTAGAATAGGTAGCTAATGCACAATCACAGAGAAAGAACAAATTAAGCTGCAAGACAAAGAATAAAATGCATACAAGGTTGTGGTGATATCTGCCTATAATTTCTATACTTTGGAGGGTAATGGAAGTGAATAATGACTTCAAGGACAGCCAGGGACACACACCCAGAATATGATGTTATTCATTCAAGTACAAATATGGCACACGACTGAAACCAAGCCTGAGTTCCACAACGGAATTGCGAAAAATGTGCAAACACACAGACACACACATAAATACATATATATCCATATCCATAAACATATATGCATGTACACATATACTGTCAAAATACCTCATGTGAACATAAACATTCAAACACACATTCATCCACTGGGTATGGATGGAGGCATTTGGAGAGGAGATGGATTCTGTGCCTGTTGCTGGAAGGTCTGCAAGGACTGGGAGGCAGAAGAATCATCTGAGTGACCCCCAAAGGACATATATATGATGGTCACTCCACTGTGAGAGATAAAAGGTCTAAATAAGCAGGTATCCACAGAGTGTCCCTAGCGTAGGTCTTGTTAGTCATGACACCCACATGCCTGCTTCTCAAACAGCCCAATCGTTGGATCTTCATCAGATAGGATTCTATTGAGAATGTTTATTACCGAAGAAAGGCCCACAATTGTCCCTGTTTTACAAACAATGGATTTTCCAAAGGTTGGATGTAAAATTTGGGTGAGCTTTGATAGCCCCAGAGAGATCAACCCTCACCAGGTCCTCATCACTGAGGTCAGACAGGAGGACAAAGCAGAAGCCACAGAAGACAGAGATGGGGATTGAGCTGTCACATCATGCTCATTGTGATCCACTCACAATGGTGTGTGTGCCTTGTCTGTCATTCAGCTCTGTTTCTTCTGAGCAGGCTGTGAGGGGACATTGATCTTTACTACTGCATCTTTACTACTACCCAAATGCGGACCCTAAATGACCTCACTCTGGAGACTGATGTGCACCCTCTTTACCCAATAGCTGGTCACTTTTTCAGTTTCTGCTCTGGTCTTTCTTCCTCACTGGAGTCATACCTTGTGGAGTTAATGAGGCTGTCACATCTACTGTTCCTGGGATGACACCTAGTGCTGACACATGGTGACTTCCCAAATGAATGATGCTGAGGAATTTATTGATTTGCCTGCTCTTTTACTGAAATACACTATGTGTCTGGAATCCTGCCAAAACACAGTAAAGCCACATGTTAAAATCAGAAATGAGTGAGACCACCTGACTCTTTCCCAGGTACTTTGCTGGGCCTGTGTACACCCATACCTGAGAGCTCCGTGGTCAGAGACTGCTCCATAGTATGGAGAAGTTCCTTTAAAAATGGCCAAGGATAAGTGAGGAACAAGGGGAATGATTCTGCTAGAGAAACAAAAGGACACACAGAAGAGCCAAACCCCTGGGTAGCTGACTACAAAACATCAGGCCCAAGATAAGAGTTTCTGTGGCTCATTCCTCTGCATCCTGGAAACACTTCTTAAGAGGGCTCTACCAAGGGAGCCCACCAGTCTCCACAATCTAATGGGGGAAAAGAGCAGGATGGTGCATGACCAAATTACAGCCAGCAGTTAGGGATTCTCTGGGTATTGAAGTATTGCTCATCATGTAAAAAGAACATCCAGCACCTGCTTGGTGGTAGTGAAACATCCATAATTCCATAGGACACTGTACACAAAAACAGTGTCCCCAAAGAGCAGGGCAGTCCAAATTTGGTTCATTAAGTTCCCCAGGATGTCTGCCTCAGGAATTTCATTGTGGCAGGACTCTTCTTAGCTAGACACTGGTGTAGTTTCAATCTAGGTGGGCACAATTGACCAGATGTTCATACACTAAAGCAGTATCAAATAGCAAAAGGATTTTCTTTAGAGTGTACTCAAAAAATACCCAAAGGTATTCCCCACAAACAACACATGCACATGCACTCACACATTGGTAGGGATCTGTTGCTTTAGGTGGGGGATCAAATTGTTCTGGATGTCCTTTGCTAACTATCCTCCCATCCCTGTGTAATCTTTGGTGTCACCTGCCAAAATAGAGAGGCATCATGGGCTTATGGAGAATGAGTCTCAAGATTTGGACTAGGCCTCCTTTTGGGTGCTCTTTGGTACTGAGCAAGTGCAAATTACAAGAAACCCATTGAATCCCCTTCTTCCAGGAGGTTCTACAGAGCAATGAGTTTGCTGAGGTTGCTCTGGAATGCAGGTGCTTGTTCCCCTGGGTTCTACAATGTTATTGGTCCTCAGTGGTATAAGTGGTTTGTTCTTTGAAGTTTTACTCTACCAAGTCTCTGCCCTCAGACAAAACCTCCACAAGGATAACTGGTACGCTGACCAACCTGCATGCCCAGTCTGTGTGGAAAACCAGACATAGTCATACCCACACGCTATGCCACATCAGCTCTGGGTAGCCCATTTTCCAAATCTGAGGGGACAGATCTGGGTTTACACCTAGACTGTTATTTAAGCATGTGTGAGACTATGGCCAGGTATCGCACATTTCCTGTCCTCCACACTCTCCCCATGGCTTGCTATACATGACCCTGGTGTTGGATGCCTAGGAAGTCTTTGCTTTCATATTTCCTGATAGTCTTAGGGACATGTGGAACAGGAAGCTAATGCACAATCACAGACAAGGAATAGCTGCAGGAAGTTAGAAAAAAAGAATATAATGTAGATGAGGTTGTGGTGATGCCTGCCTGTAAGTTCCATACACTGGAGCTAATGGATGGGAATGTTGACTTCAAGGACAGCCTGGGCCACACACCCAGAACATGTCAGTCATTCAACTGCAAAAATGGCAGATGACTCAATCGAAGCCTGAGTTCCACAATGGAACTGAGAAATAAGGACAAGTGCATGTTATATTCATCTGTGTGTGTATACACACACACACATGTTGTCAAAATACTTCAGGTGATCAAGAGCATTCACACACACATTTCTAACACTAGGTATGGATGGAGGTATTTGGAGATGTACCTGTTACTTGAAGATCTTCAGGATTAGGGGGTGTTAGAACTCCAATAATGGTTGGACCAGAGCTTGGGATTGGACCAGGGCCTCCAGGAGTGTTGTTCAGGCCCAGCACTGAACCTCCATTGTTAGGAGTCAGGGAGCACAAAGTGACCTTTCTATATCCTCTTGGTGCCACAATCACTAGTAGAGTACTTGACATTCTCACAAATCTCTCTCTTGTTCAAGGACTCCTCAGAGAGTATCAAAGCACTCAAGATGGCTAACTTCACAAATCAGGCCTCTTTTTTCATATCCATTCCAACTAAACTATCCTCACAGCCAGACAATGGAGGGTGGACTTTTGCACAGGTATAGATGTGTGCTCCTTACAGCAGAATCAACTACAGGCAATTGCAGAAAGGCCTTGAGGTAGAACTGAAGATGAGGAAGTGCTCTTGTTGATCACATGTCTGTTTTCCCTCTGTGGCTGAGCCACACTGCCTCCACTTCCTAATATCCTCTTGGAGGAGGTGACAGGCCAGTGAAGGAATGAGCATCTGACTCTAGATTCCAAAGTCAAGACCCTGTCCTGTGATATCAGTCTGCTGGATTTACTAACAGGTAAATATAGGTAGGATGTCCTACGTTATGAAACAGGTTCACCCTAACAGAGGAGAATGTACTGAGTAGTCCCAAAAGACAATACTGATTATCATTTCACTGGGAGAGAAAAAATAGTTTACATGAGCAGGTATCCACAGAATGTCTGTAGTTTAGGTCAAGCCAGTCATGACACACACACATCTGATTGTCATTCGGCCCAATTGTCAGGTCATCAGATAAGACTGTATCAAGAATTTCTATAGCCAATGAAATGCCCACATTTGGCTCTCTCTTAGAAACAATGAATTTTCCAAAGTTTTGAGCTAAAATCTTGATGAACTTTGACGGCCCTGGAGAGATCAATCCTCACCAGGTCAGTCCTCATCACTGAGGTGTAAGAGGGTGAGACAGGAGGACAAAGCAGAAGCCACAGAAGACAGAGATGGGGATTGACCTGTCACACCATGCTCATTGTGATCCAGTCAGTCCTGGATTCGATGCTATATGTTTCAAGCATTCAGGTCTTGCTTCTTCTGAGTAGGCTGTGAGGGGCAATCCAATCTCCTAGAGGTTGGTCACCAAAGAGGGCCCCTGTTCTGACCAGCCCCTTCCTTTCATCAAAGATTCAGAGAAGCTGAGTTGACACTATTTGTGTGGGATATGGCTTTGTGGATATAGATTCCATTGTCATTGCTCTCTTCCTCAAGAAGGCTAAACTGACCTTGTGCCAAAGTCAGCTCAAGGTCAAGGATGCTGTTGAGGAACTGTGGGTCCTTCCAGTTCACCTGGATCTATAAATTCTGACCTCAAAGTTTTCCCATTATGACTCTAAATCATCCTTTTCTGTCTTGGGGTGGTGTCCAGCTCTTGGTCTGGCTCATAGACTCCTAGTCTGGTGAATTGAGCAATGCTAACTTTTAACACAAACCTCTAGAGTATAACCTCCATGTGTTGCTCAAAGTGTGTAGGGGCAGGCCCCTGGAACTCACATAAATGCCTGAAGCTCTAAAACATGTACAAATGAAGTCCTTTCTGCTGCACCTCTTTCTCAACCCTGATTCTATTACTGCAGAGGGCCAAATTTCAGGCACTGAAGGGAGGAAATGAGGTCTGGTTAAGAAAATGGCCATGTTCATGTAGATCTAAGAATCTGAATGGGGAAAAATGGCTCTGAGCCATGGAACACCAGGTCTGCACAAGGAAGTCAGAAGGACACCTGCCACCACCCTGCCCTGCAGAGCCACTCACAGATTCCATCAGGATGAAGTGGTGATTCACCAGGTCATGAGGGGAAGCCAAGAAAAATGGTTCTCCCTGACTATGTCAGGTTCCATGTCCAAGGATGAAGTCCTTGAAGGCTCTCCTAGGGACCAAACTTCTCACATTCTGTGGTCTTCACAGGAGGCAGCTCCACCTCTGGTGCTCCTGAGGAATTTGGCTCAAGCTCTGGATTTGGTTGTAATGCCAAAATTGGAGCTGTAGCTAGATCTGCAAGAGGAGATAAGAACTCCACATGACCACCTTGCCCTGAAGCTTTGGAAATTCAGAGATGATCTCTCAGCTTCCCTGAGAAGTCAGAGCCCTAAACCCACAGCAGGACATCCTCCTAGACTGTGGTCCAATCCCTGTGGGGTCCAAAGCTCATCCTTACTCCTGCTCTAGTGTTAGACTAGGAATATACACAAGGTGGGGCTGTGTGCACACATCCCTCCTCATGTGCTCTCTGTCCCCAGCCTTCTCACTTTTAGCTTCTGTCTCATTGGACTCTATGTTCTCCCACTCTTCCAGGAGAAGGAACACTCAGCCCTCATCTTCTGGTCCTGGCATATAAATCACCAGGTAATTCAGCAGTAACTTCAGGCATGGAAAGTGTGTTTCACAGAAATCCTCAGAGAAGTGATCCAGCCAGGTGCCAAGTATTAATGACAAGGCCCTGTAGGCAAATGGAAGGACAATAGAATCACACGCCTGTTCTTGCCTTTC